>NW_012076816.1:13270-13866 GCF_000956235.1 Wasmannia auropunctata
TTGTACATACTTGGCGTAAATTTTTTTTAAATGATTAGTTTAATTTTTAATGATTAGTATCTCGATAACTATTGCGAAGATCGCAAAATGGTAGAAAACTTTTTTGTTCAGTTTGGTCCACACTACCTCCCCACAAACGCTGTACCATTGAGTACGAGACACCCTGTATATATGATCTTTAAAATTAAATTATTTCATCGAAATTGATTAATATCTTCAGGTTGCCCTTCGACCTTGCAATTAATAAATTTATGCATTTCTTTATATGTGTCAAAATTCGAAATATTATTTGAATTTCAATACAGTATGGTGTTACCTGTTGTTTTTTGGTCGCTGAACATGAATCCGAAGTCAGAAGTATACATTTCAAAATGACGAATCCGAAATACGCTACTAAACAAAAAGTAAGGAACACTTTCAAAACGCTCAAAATTGGACAATATTCAAATCGTTGCAACTCAGTGAAAAATTATCGCATAGACAAAAGATTAAAAAAGCACTTTAAAGCTTGAAACTTATATTTAATATGCTTTTTTGGTATTTTCAAGATATTTTATCTCCACAGTTCTATTTAAAATTTACATTTATAAGTTTAT
>NW_012076817.1:0-737 GCF_000956235.1 Wasmannia auropunctata
TAATAGGATAACTTTAATCGGGTATAATTTGAAAATATTATAGCCTCGACATTTTTGTATTAGGATTTTCGTCTCAAAATTATCTTAGGAACACGTTCTTAAAAGGAAATCCGGTAGAGGCGGAACACCCTGTATATATATATATATATGAAATATTTTTTTGACAAGTTTCCACCTATAATACATATCTCAATGTATTGTTGAAAAATATTTGAACAAGAGTTATTTAATTTTGAAAGAAAAATGAAGTGGTGAAATCTGTACAAACTTAGGTGACCCTGTTAAAGTTATGGTAAAATTATTTTAGTTTTTTTTTATAAATTTTTGAAACTGCTTCAACGTCTGCTACATGAATATACAATAAGAAATCTAGAGATCTTATTTTAACAAATCAAAATGATCCAACCTTAGCAACGTAACTTAACTTCTAATCTAACCACCTTACTTTTCCCTTAAAATCAAATAAGTTTTTGTTTCAAACTTTTTTTCCCAACAATGTATAGTTTCACACGCGCGCGCGCGTGTGTGTGTGTGTGTGTAATATTGCTATGTGTTTAATATTTTTATACAATGTCTTTGTATAATTTTTAGCCGGAGAAGAATTTTTGAAACATTACATCCAGATTATTTTTTAAAACCATATGCTGCTTGGTAAAAAATATCAGATTTTGTAATTAATAATAATTGTAATTAATAAAGTGTCGCCTAAACTAAAGAATCGATTTGATGTCTTTACA
>NW_012076819.1:0-460 GCF_000956235.1 Wasmannia auropunctata
CTGCCCCGCAACCCCCTCGCCCCCATTTGGTCCAGAAGCGGCCTAGTATCACTACTCTTATTCTATAACTTATTAATTTGTTTCACGGAGCTATGCCACGTACTTAGCTTCGGAGCAGCCGGAAACGATCTGCCGGTCTCGTCGCTAATTGCTGGCGGCCCACCGTCGCGTCGGAGCCACCTGTCTTTCCGATCGCAGCGCTAATTATTAATATATTGAAAGCGCGGTTTATTAAAATTAATATTCCAACACTTCCCCTTAATTTTATAAACCGCACATGCGTAGAGATGAAGAAACAAAATATATAAAAGTTTTTTTTTTTTAAATAAAAAAAAGGCTTACTTATATATATATATATCTTTTAATTTACAATGTTGTCTCGCAACTGTTTAAACTTAACGTGATTCAGAGCCTTTCGTCAGTATGTCTGCTATTTGTTTTTCCGACGGACAGTATTCTA
>NW_012076820.1:0-323 GCF_000956235.1 Wasmannia auropunctata
GCAAATGGAGCAAGGACGGAGAAAAAATCGATGTCGGAACAATCGCCCTCATTAAGGAGAAAGGGCCCGTGCTTGCAATGGGCCCTGGGCAAGGTCGTAGAGGTCCATCTCGGCGAAGATCGTGCGAACAGTCACTGTCAAGACGCGTGCGGGAACCTTAAAGCGACCAGTGAAGTGTCTTTGTCCACTTCCAGCGATGCGATAACCGTATAACTATATTTATATTCTGTCGATATTCTCTAGCTGTATTCACGATTTATCCTGTCGATGTAAGCAAGCAAAATGTTAATTGATCGGTACCCTAGATCGGAAGAGCACACGTC
>NW_012076821.1:0-429 GCF_000956235.1 Wasmannia auropunctata
TAAAATTGGCTAAACATTATTTGACTCTTTCAGCAAATATTTTTTGCTGTAGCGCCTAAATTTTAACAACTAATAAATTTAGCTTTGGCAGTAACAATATTAGTTGTCCCTATATTTTAAAAACATACATTAGCTGCCACAACTATATTTTAGCTGCGTTGGCCAATCCTTTCCCTACGTGTGACACACCTAGGCTATATCAAACGTCCGCACTCTTCAACAACTGCGGCTAAAATTATGCCACTCAACATGGCTGTTCGAAAAGGTTTAAACTATGTAGTTTCACAGTCATCCGAGAGATGGCATCAATGGGAAGGCTGCAAAAAAATCAGTCCGGGAACTTATGGACCGCACTGTGTATGTCTTAATTTTTTATTATTTTTTTATATACATCAAGCAGCTGTAGACTCGGTTAAAAATGTATTACAT
>NW_012076822.1:0-606 GCF_000956235.1 Wasmannia auropunctata
TAAGACGTCTAAAAGATATGTAATATGACGTCTAAAAGACAGACATAAGACGTCTTAAAGACGTCTTTTAATAAATCTTTTTGGACGTCCGAAACATTTTAAGACGTCTTTTAGTCGTCTTTAAGACGTCTTATTGTTCACTGGGATCTTATGTATTTGTTAAAGTATATTGCAAGGAGCGCTATAAGTACACTGGTAAATAATACGTTTGAATTTACCGCAAAACGATGACGTATCTTGGTGACAATTCTGGTTGGTCGCTCGAGTATCACGTGACTTATTGTGCGCATAAGCATACCCTTATGTTTGTATCATGCTGTCATGTAAGAGTCATATAACCAAACATCAGGCTCAAAAGGCGCCACCTCTCGATAAAATTAGTTTGACATTTGGTAATGCAGTATTCGAGATATAGCGAGGGTTCCGAGTTGCCCCGGGTTTCGAATAGCCCTGTTCTCCCCTATACATTGAAAATAATACAATTTGGATTTTATTTGTTTAATTTAAGAGGATCCTAAACTCTAGATCAAACTCCAAAAATCCGCTGTTTTACCGATAATTTGTGAGTATGTATGCGTACGATATTGATGTAGTAGTGTGTAGTGA
>NW_012076823.1:0-346 GCF_000956235.1 Wasmannia auropunctata
GAAAAACATATTACATCTGTTCAAGAACAACAGAGAACTCTCTATGATCACGTAATTAACGACAATTATAATCAAAATAACACCGAAAATGTACAGTACCTTGAGTCAATGTATAAAAACCGCGATGTCTGGCGGAACGTTACCCAGAGAGCACAAAGTCGTCTAAAAAATGACTAAATGGTGACTAAATAGTTATAAAGATATCTTTTAGAAAACGAATATAGTCGACGAAAAGATGACTAAAAGTCGGCAGATGTCGCCCAATTTGTCATCTTTATGGTTTTATCCATATGATAACTTAAAGATGACTTCTGTGGATATCAATTTTTCTAAGAATTTCTTTGAC
>NW_012076824.1:0-337 GCF_000956235.1 Wasmannia auropunctata
GACTGAACGGATTTAAAAACGCTTTTACAGGATTGAAATAGACATAAAATGTCATCGCGCTAGGTATATATGACTAGTAAAAACAAAAAAATATTAAAAAATTACCTTTTTTGGGGTATCATAACTTGTCATCTGACGTAAACATTTTATTGGTACAAAAGTTCTGCTGCTCATATGTACAAAAAAAGTACCTAGCGCGCATCGGATTAGTTGCATGAATAATACAAGACGTTTTGAGCTACGATTGGAAGCATAGAAAAAAAGTTGTTTATTAGAATGCAATTTGTGGTAATTCGTACGCTCGGCTAGATCGGAAGAGCACACGTCTGAACTCCAG
>NW_012076825.1:0-362 GCF_000956235.1 Wasmannia auropunctata
ATCAAATAATTTCTTTAATCGTATTTGTAGTTATAATAGTTCATTTTCATTTGCATCATTTAATGCTAATTTAGTTTCTTTTCAAGGTAGGCGGTCTGGACCATATTGTTTTAAAATACAAGGACAAATTTATTATAAAATTAATACTTCATTATATGCAGCACCTAATAAAAATCCTACTTATGGTCAACTTTTTATAGTAGATGCGAATGAAGCCGTAGATCATCGTCTAAGTGAAAATTCAAAGTTGGATTATGAAATTACACAAAAACTTGAGCATATAATGCGAGAATGTAATATATTTGCTCAATCTTATCAAATGATGGGAGAGAAATTAAAGAAACAACGAGAAATAGAATCGG
>NW_012076826.1:0-472 GCF_000956235.1 Wasmannia auropunctata
TGAGTTAAATTTGAACTGTTTTAAATTATTTAACTCCATTGTTTTAGTTAAAAATAACTATTTATTAAGTAGGAGCAGTAGAGTAGGTGAATTAATAAGGTTAAATTAAGGTTAAGTTATTTTTAACTAATAAAAGAATAGAGTTCAATAATTTAAAATAGTTCAAATTTAACCCAAAGGGTTAAAAGTAACTATTTATTAAGTAGGAGCAGTGGTGAGTTAATGAGATTAAACACTATAGATTTATTAAACAGATGACAAAGGCAGTTAAGAGTCCCACGCAGTTCTTGGTGCGTATATATTCTTGGTTTATTCCAATATTCCTTACATTAAATCCTTAGCGAACGTTTCGGCTTCCATTAAGCCATCTTCAGCGCAAATTAGTTATCATTATAGTTATAAGCTTTCATGCTCCACATCGGTGAGTCTACCTCCAATTTCCCGAGAGAAAGTATCGTGAATCTGAATTATA
>NW_012076827.1:0-315 GCF_000956235.1 Wasmannia auropunctata
TTTATACTGTAGTTTTTCAATATTTGCAATGAATAACGGAACGCAGCCTTACTGTGTCTGTTTTTGCAAATGCAGCGCAACACTTCAATCAATCGTCACGGCAGAACGCAACGATACATATTGCTTTTCGTGTTACTCATATCGCATGTAAGAGAGCATTTTGCTTGAAAAAAACATATTCCTCTTAAGGGGATCCTAAACCCGAGATCAAACTCCAAAAATTCGCTGTTTTATCGACGATTTGTGAGTATGTATGCGTGCAATATTGATGTAGTAGTGTGTATAAGTGATGTGTTCATATTTACTACCATATCG
>NW_012076828.1:0-889 GCF_000956235.1 Wasmannia auropunctata
GTCCACTTAGCTGCAACCAAAATAGCGAATAGGAATATTTATATCTTATATAACAGAGAGGATCCGAGATCGGACATGTCGGCATTTTGGCTGTAACGCTAAAATACCCTCGTGCACTAACGACCTCTGAAGAAGTAGATCCAAATTATAGCAAAATAAAAATTTCTGCACAATTTATGGTGTGTGTCTAAATTCACTTTTCGAGTCTGCTGGGGCTGTATTTTCAAAAAATTACGCATTAGAAAGTAAGGAAATATATATATTTTCTAATGCGTAATTTAACGAGAATAAAGCTGCAGCAGACTCGAAAAGTGGATTTAGGACACGCACTACAAATTGTGCAGAAATCTTGATTTTGTTATGTAATTTGGATCCACTTCTTCAGAGGGCGTTAGTGTACGAGGGCATTTTAGCGTTATAGCAAAAAGGCCGACATGTCCGTTCTCGGATCTTCTATGCTTATAGTGCTTTAGTTGCACTTTTGCATTGTTATGTATTTTATGTGCACTTGCCCTTAAGCCCGGAGCTCATGAAATACATAACAAATCATAAGCACAGCATAAGGTGGCTAAAATAGAATCCTAGAATACAGAGATGCGACATGGCGTCGGTTGGGTTAGGTAGCCACCGCCATTTTAATTCAGTAAAATATTTCAAACCTTATAAGCTGATGACAGTTGATGCAAAAAGAAAATACTTACACCATAATAATAGCTTTTTATTGTATTTCAACACTTTATATTGTCTTAATTTTTCTCTATATAATTTATATGTACATACTTTACAAAGCTGTATCTTGATGCATTAAGTGCAATAGTGAATTAAAATGGCGCTTTGATCATTTAATTGGCGTTTTGTCATGTGATTTAGACAGCCAATCAGACTATAC
>NW_012076829.1:0-639 GCF_000956235.1 Wasmannia auropunctata
GACGTGTGCTCTTCCGATCTAGTTTCAAGAATTAGAAAAAAAGGAAGAAATAAATTAAATCGAGATTAAAGTTAAATTTACATTGGTATAAAAATGGTATATAAATAGCAACTGAATGTGATTAGATTTGAAAGTTAGAACCAATTACATTTTACTGCTACATCTGTCATTCGACTGCTCCTCTTCTTTTACAAGTGTGTCTTGTTCAAATTTCAATGGATCTGCAGTTAATGGGTCCGCGATATTTTGTTCTTTATTGGACGGCAAATCATTTGCTTCGTTTGTTTGTTGATTTTGTGACGTGGTGCTCACTGATTCATCACTCCATGAATTAGGTGTCATTTTTCTACGCATAAAAAAGACACATTAATTAAGTCAAAACACACATCTACCGAGTCGTTGGCGCTTGAGAGGATAACGATCATTCTAGAGTGCGCTACAAACAAAGCAATTACTTAATTAATGAATATAAAAGTGATTAATTTTAATATTAATTTAACTTAGTTACTTTTTATCTTTTTCTAGTTTCAAGAATTAGAAAAAAATAAGAAATAAATTAAATCGAGATTAAAGTTAAATCTACATTGGTATAAAAATGGTATATAAATAGCAACTGAATGTGATTAGATTTGAAAGTTA
>NW_012076830.1:0-801 GCF_000956235.1 Wasmannia auropunctata
AAATTAAAGGTTATTTTAATACGAATTTAACCATGTGTAATAAAGTTATTTTCCAAAGTATCATTTTCAAGAAATAATTACAAACGCCTCTATGCGCACACCATCCGTACTCGCTTACGCTGCGCACACTCAGCAATTCTTCACATAGCACGTTCTGCTCGCATTTTTTGCATTTAATAAGGGATAACAATGAAAGGATATCTATTTCCGCAATATTCTGCGAATGTATAACTATGAATCGTTTTTATCGCGTACGGCTAGACAATGCTTACGAAGCAAAATTTTAATGTCGTAAGGTCAAATCAAATCGATGTAAACAACTAAACGACGACTGTCGCAGTCTAGGAACAGCCTGTACATATATATAATCACGGAAGTTTCTTATCGCGCAGATAATATTTGCGAAGCATTTGAATATGTAAATAAGTTTATGTAATCGCGTCTTGTAGTTTATATAAATATGCTTGAGCAAGCTAGGATTCCCAGTTTCATTTGCAATAGTAGTCATTGATTAGTTAGTTCTAGTATTTATTGTGCCCGGGGGTTGAGGGGCACAAAAGAGGATCCGACTCCGCGGGGGAACGGGACTTCACTTTGTATCGAATAATTCTGACACCTCTAATCTTCTTGACACAATATAGCCTTTATTCACTTTTAATTTCACAGGCTTTATTTTATTTAGCACCTTCACCTTTACTAATATAAACTGAATAACTTTCACGACACGAACGTCGTGATCGATCGTGAATTGACGGACTTAAGGGGTAAGGCCACCTTTGGACGAGATCGGAAGAGCACACG
>NW_012076831.1:0-306 GCF_000956235.1 Wasmannia auropunctata
GAGATGTGTATAAGAGACAGGAATCATACTGCCCATTATCATCGTCAGAACCGGCGTTACATCGTTTATATCGACTACATCGTAAGTCATCTTATTCGAGGGATTTTTTGCGAAATACATGTCCCGCAACTTGTTCATAACGCCATTACTCTGAAATCACTGCAATCTGCAAAATGCAAAAATATTAAAAGTATTAATTTTTTTTAAAAGAAGAAGGAATTGTAAGCGGTTTAATCTATATTCTTTGTAAGTACATACATATGTAAATAAATAAATGTGCTTATAGAACTTACTGATAATTTATAA
>NW_012076832.1:0-317 GCF_000956235.1 Wasmannia auropunctata
GCACTCGCAGTGGCATGTCACATCACTTTTTGATAAGTAGCATCTTTCAGCTGATTACTGTCAAATTTTGAGCGGAATTCATCGCGTGGTTTCATTTCTGTAGATGATTAAAGCGAACAACCTTTGTATTTTTTGCAAAATGAAAAAAAAACGAGTTTCATGCAGTGATCAATTTAACGCCGAAAAAAATCAAAGCCGAGTTGGATAATGTTCATAGCACATCTGCACCAGCGTTTGCGATTGTATACAATTGGGTGAATGAATTTAAACGTGATCGTATATCCACATGTGATGCACTTCGTTCGGGACAGATCGGA
>NW_012076833.1:0-481 GCF_000956235.1 Wasmannia auropunctata
TCGTTTTAATATTAACATCAAGTAATCGACATCTATATGGAGTATTAAATTTACTTACATAAACACAGCTGTAACAAACACTGATTTTAGCCAAGCATGTTTCTCTGAAATAGTATTATATCATATCAAATCTTTCATCTTCATATGAATTCATGCCTTACAATAACAGAAAAGTACATAATTGATATAAATTATTTACTTAATTTTTTTTAATTTTGGCCGGCTAAAATCGATTTGGACACACTGTGCGACGTTACGTACTCTTCGAAGTTACCTTGGTTAACAAAAATGCAGCTGCGCACGCATTTAACAATACCTGACTAAATCGAAGATTCTAGAAATATTCTATGAGTTACAATTTGATTCTGTTCCTTTTAAGAAAGAATTTTTCAAAGGATGTATATCGGTAATATTTCATGTTTTCGAACAATGTTCGACCTTTTGATATTTGAAAAAAAATATAATATCTCAAAACAATAAA
>NW_012076834.1:0-1051 GCF_000956235.1 Wasmannia auropunctata
TATCTTCTGATTACATGTTACGTACTTCCAGTTGCTTCTGCGTCATCTGCTTTTGCTGATTCATCAAGGTTTTTCAAGTATTGACCATTCGTGCGTTCATGATAAAGTTTTCTCTCAGCAATAATCTATGTAATAAATACGAGGTTAATGTTTTTTACCAATTTATTAAATGCATTGACAATGTGTTTTCAATACATTTCTTTTGCAATATTTCTATACAAAAGTTATAAAATTTTTATCGTAAGATTTCAATATAGATAACATTTAAATACCTTTTTAGTAAATCCGTGTAATATTTTCAGAACCTTGGCTTCCTCTTTGCCTGTTGACGTTAACGAAAATATCCAATTTGTGGGGTACAGCCATTGCCACGTTAATCTAAACAATAATTATAAAATGATAGACATTCTACTTTAAAATAATATAATTTCGTAAATGAGAATCTTCAAATTTCTTTATACATTCTGAGAAATAGGAAACTAAATTTTAATAACTATGTGAAGAAAGAATAGATTTGCAATAATAAAAATATGCCTAAAGGACATATAAATACATGTATTAATTTTATGTATAAATTTTAATTATTAAAATTATGTATTACATTTTTTTAACTTTCCAATCAGAAATGGAAGATTAAATAGTTAAAAACCCATATTTTCATATTTTTGTTTTATTTTCTATGACATCTATCTTAGTACTTAAAATTTTAAGCAATATTTATTTTTAAATGTATATATATTTTATCTTTAATCAACCTATAAACATATAAACAATTACAATTATAAATTACTTATAACTATAGATTTCACCCATGCGTATAACCGCTTTCCGATATTGTTCCTGGAGTTCACCATGATTTTCTAATGAAGTACCCATGGCAGTTTCTGCAAATGCATTTGTATTTGTACCGAAGTTTTATGATATCTAATTTTATTATACATATGTTATCCATAAGCATCTGTCTCTTACAGAAAAATTTAATATTTAATGAAAGATAGTGATTATAATACTAAAGAACAGTGCTTATAATAGATCGGAAGAGCACACGTCT
>NW_012076835.1:0-552 GCF_000956235.1 Wasmannia auropunctata
TTCGAAAATTTTTTCTTGTTATTGATTCAATTAATTCTATATTACATTTAGAATAATAAAATATATATGAAATTTTATTATTAGTTGAACTATATAATTAATTTTGACATGATATATTCATATATCAATCAGTAAATTTTGGATCGACTAATTGCTTTTTTGTACGAGCAATTAATCGTCGAAGTTTGGATTGACATAGATTCCTATCACCTGATACTAATCCGTCTAAAGTGATTTATATCCGATTTGACATGCTGTTTATTACGGATATCACATCATGATGACATATTGCTGTCATGTTGCCATCAAATTGCCGTCAACATGTTGTGACAACACGCTTAGACGCGGATAGCAAACCGATGAAAATAATTGTCATCATGTTGCTATCATACGTATGTACATTCGTTGCGTATAACAAAAGAATGTCATCAAGATGCTATCAACTTGTTATAATCAAAACTAGAATTCACATGAGGGCAAGGTTTCACACATAGTGAGGCAGCACCTTGTCCCTAGTTTGTCGAAATCTATTGCTGCAACGGTTGACAGCAA
>NW_012076836.1:0-315 GCF_000956235.1 Wasmannia auropunctata
TTATAAAAATATTATGTTTCATAGACATGATCATTTAGGATTTTTTTAATTTGTTTTACTTTTATTTCAGAAAATTAATTTTATTTTTTTAATTAAAGATAAACAACCTCAAATGTTCATTACCCGGAAACATGCTTTATGGCTCATAATCATGAACATTCAAAATTTTTTTAATCCATTGTGTTCGCGTCGCGATTGGCGTGTGGCGGGATTTTTGAGCGGGAAGAACGGAAGTCAACTCAGTCTTATCACGGCACATAAAAAGAAACGTTTATTGCTGTACACTATTTACAAAAAAAAGGAAAGGGCAAATTA
>NW_012076837.1:0-509 GCF_000956235.1 Wasmannia auropunctata
TTACTTAAGAAGTGTTATGTAACTCTTACATAAATGTTGTTATATAAACTATATTTTTCATCATGAAAGAACAGTGTACAGACTTATTGTAAGTTTTAAATAAAAATTATATCCACAGCCTTCATGGTTTTATCTATCTTTTCTTACATTATATTTTATATTATATTTGAAAAACTAATAAGAGTAGTGTCAACAGTAACTATTTTCAAATAAAAAAATACATTTTTTATTCTAATCCTGAGTTGAGGTCTTAATTATAAACTTACAATAATATAACAATCAAATTGCACGTCTTAGACGATGTATTGGCTAGCCAAAATACTGAACAAAATTCGTTCGAATATATATATATATATATATTTCCACAAAGCTCGAGAAACTTACAATTAAATCACAATCAAATAAAAAATAAATGAACAGTAGAAAAACATTTACAACTATTGCTTATCTCGAGCTCGACGAACTGTCAAAAATATTTTTGGCATTTTGGCTAGCCAATGGTCACTTTT
>NW_012076838.1:0-448 GCF_000956235.1 Wasmannia auropunctata
TCGAAATACTCGGCGTTATCGCGTCTTCCTCTGACGTTATTGCAATCGCGTTGTCTATGCTCGGAGATTCTACATTTGTTACCGTTTGCTTTCGCTTTCGCGATCGTTGCTGCTAACTTCCTTAGTCTTACGCGGTGTCTTTCTCCTTGGACTCATTTTTACGTATTCGAATTCCTCTTAAACTGTTCTCAAAATGTTTTTAAAACTGTTCTTAAACTGACCTCAAAATGTACTCAAGATGTTTTAAAACTGTTCGCAAAATATGTTAAAATTGCTTTCAAAATGTTCTTAAAATGTGATAGAATTGCTCTCAAAATGTTCTTAAAATGTTCTTAAAATGTTGTTAAAACTTTATAAAAATTCTTTAATACTCTTCAAAATTCTTTAAATTTACTCAAAATGTGGAAATACTATTAAATTCCTTCAAAACTATGAAAATCAGGCTTAA
>NW_012076839.1:0-368 GCF_000956235.1 Wasmannia auropunctata
CGTGTGCTCTTCCGATCTTTAAACATATTAAAAATTTTGTCCGTAAGGACATTGCAAAAGATTAAACATATTAAAAATTTTGTCCGTAAGGACATTGCAAAAGATTAAACATATTAAAAATTTTGTCCGTAAGGACATTGCAAAAAATTAAACATATTAAAAATTTTGTCCGTAAGGACAAAGTAGGGAAATGTAAACAATTAATTTTTACATAAAATTAAAAATTTAATTTGTTTTGTAATTATTGGTTCTAAATTAGCGTTATTTTATTATTGTTGAAGAAAATTAATTTTTACATTTCCCTCCTGACGGAAGAGACCACCACCTTCTCGCGGTTTCCGTTGAGCAACAATATATACGTTATAAAA
>NW_012076839.1:2636-3824 GCF_000956235.1 Wasmannia auropunctata
CTGTAGAAGGCAGTATTGACAATGACAACCAACAGTTTATTACATTATTCTAGATCATCATTAGCTCAGCGTTAGCGTACGAGTATGCGACTCTAGGGATCTCAGGTTCGAATCTCATCGATGCGTTTTTAAAAATTATATACCTGCGTAATTGTAATTAATAAAATAGAAAATATGCGAAATAGTAATCACAAATTAAACTCTAATAAATTTTTTTTAATAATATGTAATAAAAAAAGAAATTTGTTTTTTTACAACATATTTTAAATATTTTATTAATATTATTTGAGAAACATTATAGTAACGTCAGAAAAACTTCAACGCAACATTATTTATAACGTTATGGCACTCCCATTTCAACATTACCGATACCTCCAAATTGCGGTCAAAGGTTGTTCATAATGATGTTGTATACAACGTTAAATACAACATATTTGAAAACGTTACAATGTTATTGAATATCGTTGTAATAACATTATAGTAATGATTTTTTGCTTACTGGGCTGTGTCCTTTGATATAGCAATTTGAATACATATACTACTTTTTCTCATGTAACGTAACACTGTTCGACAAAATTTAATTTTTTCTTTCAACACGAGTGTGAATAGCTATTTCTGACGTATTTTGCTTGCTGAACACGAATCCGTTGACAAAAGTTGGCTAACACGTCACAATTTTTAAAAGAATGAAATAATTTTCTCTTTGACGCATTTTTCTCAAAATTGTGACGTAATAGCCAACTTTGCTAATAGATTTGTATTTAGCAGGCAAAAATATGTCGAAAATAAGTATTCGCGCTCGTGATACAAAAAAATAAGATCAAATTTTGTCACACAGTATAATTAATGCTTTCAATGTAAAAGAGATTCTATCATTGTATAAGGAAGTACACTTTGTTTTCGCCGTTTACAAGGAAATGGCTCCAGCTACATAAGTAGTGAGCTTTGGCGGCTAACTTCAACTAGTTGATTGTCTTTTGAGACATCTATCAATAAAATTCAGCAAAAGTTCATTGTTGTAAAAGCAGTGATATTTTTGAATTGATTTAAGGTAAATATACCGATGAAGGGAGGCTGCTCCAATGATCTTGCCCTTTATATATGTTGTCAAGGGCATGACCCCAAGTAACCTTCAGGTGGTTTTAGCCGTCGCTCGTTATTCGTTAAAAAGTTATTAATGAAAAAAGT
>NW_012076840.1:0-949 GCF_000956235.1 Wasmannia auropunctata
CACTCAGGATCTCTTCTTCTGCTCATAAAATTAAAAGTCCCGGTTTGACTTGAGCGTCCCTCGTACAACTTTATCTGCAAAATTGTGACGTGATAGAACAATTCTACAAATGGATTTGGATTTAGCGCCCAAGAAACTATGAGAAATGACTAGTCCCGTTATCGTGTGTTTGAAGTTTTTTTTTGTTGAACAGTTTCTTAAATTATATTTCGTTAAAATCTTTTTAAAAAAGATCTTTAAAATTTTTCTTTCTCTTCTCTTACAAATTGGTAAAAAAATTCTGATAAAAAATATCTTGCACATCTCATAACATTTCTAAGAATTTGTTATATTTTAAAATAAATATTTCTGAAAAAAAAATACCTTAAACTTTTTCAGAAATTGTAGAATGAGAAAATTTTAGAAATCTTAGAATATTTCCGAATTCACATGTATGAAGAATTTTAGAAAAGATGTAAACTTTCTCCGAACTTTTAAAAAGTGTAAACATTTGTTTTAAAAAATCTGAGAAATTTTTTAAAAAGTTATAAAATTATACAGAAATTCTGAAATTTACTTTTGAATAATTATATGGAGAATTTTTAAGAAAAATTTTTCACCAGAAAAATCTTGAAACATTAATACTATATTAAAGATATAGGGGGGGATATAGGGATCCTTCATATACGGGGCACATACATACAATATTCGAGAAGAATCGCACAGATTCGGAACACGTCTATACATATTGAGTTAGTCTTATTACGCGGTCACATGTCAGCAAAATTTCATATTAGTCGGACTACGTAAACCGACAGAGCAGGATATTACGTATGTGTTTTAGCGCTGTCTGAGTAAATTTTCCAAGGTATTTGACAAGTAATTTAAGATATCTTTGATTAAAGTTATAAACAAGAACAATATTCTTCTAGTAAGTAAAATGTCTTAAAATTATACTTTAATCATTAAT
>NW_012076841.1:0-458 GCF_000956235.1 Wasmannia auropunctata
CGTGTGCTCTTCCGATCTTTCCTAATCGAATTTTATCATGTGTACATGAATTTGTGGTCCTAATTGTTTTTTCATGAGTCTAGCCCAAACATGCTTGTTGACAGTTTATCTGTTAGTTTTTAAAGATATAATTCGTGGATAGGGAAATTTGAAATCGGGTTTTTATCATGTGTACATGAATTCGTGGTGTTTGCTATTTTGTCATGAGTCTAGACCAAACATGCTTTTTGACAGTTTATTTGTTAGTTTTTAAAAGTACGTTTCGAACTTGAGTTTTTCATTGCGGATAAGTTGTGTCCTGCGAGATACAACTTATCTGTTTTTAGTAATAAAAATCTCTCACATTCGGTTCTATAATATTTGCTAAGAAAGGGTATGAATCAAAGAAGTAAGTATAAAGAGGTATGATAAATAAGGATAAAAACAATAGATAAGGAGAGGCTTAAATTCACGAAGAT
>NW_012076842.1:0-444 GCF_000956235.1 Wasmannia auropunctata
TAAGAGCGTCTTATAATTAAGTGGTATATTAGGAAATATATTATGTAATTTTGCAAGCAAAGAGTTCAGTTTTCGCATTGATACAATGCCTCCTTCTTGAACCCATTCACGTAAAATTCTAACGATATACTGGCCTCTTTCATTCTCATTAACAAACTATAAATGCTGTCCCTCTTCATCACTGTCACTATTACTTTCGTCAGAATTTGAATAATGAGAGCTTGGATCTTCAGAAAGACTATCAACGGTAGTGTTATTGTCACTTATTTGATTATTAACATCTATGTCACTTATTTGATTATTAACATCTATGTCCATATTTTCAGAATCAACATCACTACTCAAATCTCCATCATATAAGATATTAATAATTTCATTTCCTTGTTCATCTACTTCTAAATTTATGCTACTATTATCATCATCAGCCTGATAACAGATCGGAAG
>NW_012076843.1:0-596 GCF_000956235.1 Wasmannia auropunctata
ATTATAAATTTGTAGTAAAAACGAAAAAATATTTAAAAATTACCTTTTTTCCGTATCGTAGAGCAATCATAACCTGTCACCTGACGTAAACATTTCATTGATACAAAAGTTCTGTAGCTCATATGTACAAAAAAAATAATTCGCGCGAATCGGAATATTTGCACGAATAATACAAGACCTTTGGAGCAACGATTGGAAGCGTAGAAAAACAATTATTAGAATGCAATTTGTGGTAATTCGTACGTTCGGCTAAAGTAATGACAACAAAAATTGCGTTTGGCAGTAAGTGCCGGATTTTCCAAAAGATGGCACTTCAATAAGTTAGATAAGGACATTTTACGTGTTTGAGTGAGACCAGAAGATATTGTAAGAAGTTCATTTAGAGATACTACTGACACTGAAGAGTCTGCTTTATCGACCTTGTACAAATTTGGCCGACCTTTCAGCATCCTCTTAAGAGGATGCTGAAAGGTCGGAAAAATTTAGACGGAGGTCGATATAGCAGATTTGTAATTCCAACCGCGCCACGCGCGCCACGCGCTCGTAAGGCGTATGTTAGCGAACTTCCTTAGATCATGTGGTAATGCAGCAAATCA
>NW_012076844.1:0-475 GCF_000956235.1 Wasmannia auropunctata
TTGAAAACCTGGCAATCTGTAGTGGCTGAGTACTGAGTCTGTAGGCTCAGTGTTGAGCCGATCGTTGTATCTATACTGGGGCAGTACTGGCTCACGATGGCTGGACCAGTACCATGTTCCAGTATTGGACAAGTTATCATCCGATACTAGCCAATACTGCGCCAATAGATTTCCAATACTGCGCCATTACCTGAACTGTGACAACCAATATTGGCGCAGCACTGGACCGATTGTAAAACTTTATAAGGGAACTTATTATTAATACAAATAATTTAGATAAAAGTGTGTGGTTGGATTATTGTAAAAAAATTATTACACACCATCATGTTGTGTTGGTTTGCATACGGTTTCTACTTTAATATGTTTGATTTATTATTAATTGTTATATATTTGTTTCAGAAAATGGTTACAACAAAGAGCTTGCGTCAATCATGAATAGTAAAATGGTAACATGGGCGTCAGGAAGATAGATATT
>NW_012076844.1:8199-9274 GCF_000956235.1 Wasmannia auropunctata
CAAACCAAAATAAATTAGCATCATTCGGTACGTTTACCTTAGGAAAGAGCTGCCGAATTCGTACTACTTAAGGCATTTTTATTATTATATGTTTTCTATTTGGTGCTGATTTACATGTAAATAACCATTGAAACATAGCTTAATGTTTTACAAGCAACCATTATTATACGTTTAACTTTCACCAATGAAAAATTTAATTTTGTTATTAACAAATTTCATCATTAACAAAATTTATTAATTTATAAGTTCTTTTGTAACATACTACAAAAAACATTATTTGGAAAATCATTTAAATCTGTGCGTTTTTTAAATTGTGAACTTCCTTTAAAAGAACCAAACTTATAATTGGATACAATTAAAAATATAAAAATAATAAAAAGAATCATTAATATCAAATAACTAACTAATATCTAATTTTAATATTTTATTGATTGTAAATGACTATAACAATTGATAAGTTAATTAATAATAGATTGAATTAATTTTTGTAATTGGTATTCGTACTCGCATATTCGTATAATTTATTTAAAATATTATTTATTATTTAGTTAAAATATTATTAGTTTTAATATTGTCAATTATCGGTATTATTTTGTGATGATGCGATTTAGGAAACTTGATAAATTTTGTAAAAATATTAATATTTTTATATTGAGTGCAATGTATCTACATATAAAGAAAATTTGCCAATTTACGATTGCCATTACAATTGACACAGGTTTTGTAAAGAGAACGTTATTTATTTGTGAGAAAACTAAACGTTTCACTTTATTAATAAAGATAAAAATATAATTTTGATGTATAATTAATATATGTTAAAATTAGAAGCACATTTTCTAGCTCGTGTTTTTTAAAAATAAATAATATATGTTAAGTACGCGTGTATTAGCGTTTGGGTTGAGCCCCTCGCGGCGCGTAAGATGGGCATAAGCATGTCGTTACAATTTAATACTTCGATTCAGCGATTTCGCGTTTGACGTGAGAGTCTGGAGCTAACGTCCGTATGAGCAGGTGTTTCTCTGCTTCGCTCCATTCCCGCTCTGTATCGTGGCTCCGGGTATCTAATAAATACGTT
>NW_012076845.1:0-539 GCF_000956235.1 Wasmannia auropunctata
ATTTGTCACCTCCTATCTCAAGAGTGAATTTTAATTTTGGATGTAAATTGTTGAAAATGTTAAAAATTTCATTTATGTGTTCTGTGTGGACTGCCATAGCTATATCGTCAACGTATCTAAAGTAAAAAGGTACCTTAATTCCATATGTCAATAACGCTTTTTCTTCCAAGCATTACTAAATCTGCAGCGGAAGGTGACACCGGGGATCCCATGGGTGTGCCAAATTTTTGCCTGTAAATCTTGTTGTCGAATTTGAAATATGTGGAATTTAATATTAATTGCACTCCTTTAATAAATTCTTTTTTTGGGATGTTACATTTTTTCGAAATTAGATCCCACCTCTTAGAAATGCTTTCAATGACCAGATCTAATGGTACATTGGTAAATAAAGATATTACCACGTCTAGGGAAATCAAGGTATAATTATCATCTAATTTTAATCCCCTCAATTTCTCCACTAGTTCAAAACTATTTTCTATTCTGCTTGGAGCTTTCGGGATGCTATCTTTAAGGATGTTGTGTACAAAAGTAGCGAAAAA
>NW_012076846.1:0-730 GCF_000956235.1 Wasmannia auropunctata
GTTGTCTAGGTCTTCGCCATCGAGGAAATAAGTGTTTAGGTGTCGTCCAGGTTTTTGCCGTCGAGGAAGTAAATGTCTACGGGATTGCCATCGAGGAACTAAATGTCTAGGAGTTGTCTAAACCTTCGCTGTCGAGAAAGTAAGTGTCTACGTGTTTGCCGTTGAGGAACTAAGTGTCTAGGTGTCGTCTAGGTCTTCGCCGTCGAGGAAGTGAATGTCTACGTGGTCGCCGTCGAGGAACTAAGTGTCTAGGTGTCGTCTAGGGGTGCGTTCCGATATTCACTGCAAGTACTGGCGCCTATGACGTCATTTAGTAGACCTTTAAGAACGTTCCGTTATTACTGAGATTGATTTTTTCGTACATAGCGATAGAATAACGGAACGATATCCACAGTACTGTTGTTTATATCTACCGGCAATTTTAAAATATGTCCTGCTATGTATTAGCAAGAATTGAAATTATTGATAATATAAAAATAGTCTTGATATCTAAGCTTGCTAGATATTTATATAGAATTATTGGAATCAAACAGCGATTGTCAAACGATAAACGAAATATGCCAATGATATAAAAGAAATCAAAAATGTAAATCAAATGCCACCTGTATTGCAAAAATTGTGTTGAAAATGTTGTATTTTTATATACAAACGTAGAATTCCAAATGCATTTTCGATAAGTTATAAATACGAAATAATATGGATAAAATTTTATAATTACGTAGATAGGTTA
>NW_012076847.1:0-377 GCF_000956235.1 Wasmannia auropunctata
TAATTGAAAAGCTCGCTCGCAATCATGGGTCTAAATAAAAGCGACTTGTTTTTGTAACAAGGTATGCAATGGAGCAAGTATCGAACTCAAATTTTGTATGAAACGGCCATAATAGTTAATCATTCCTAAAAATGAGCGTAACTCCGACACATTACTCGGTCGTGGCATCTGGTCAATTTTTTGTATTTTCTCTGTAATCTTATGCAAACCATCTTTATCTACTTTGTAACTACAATATAATCAATACTATCTTTGAAAAATTCACTTTTATCCTCATTAATTTTAATATTCATTTTGGCTAAACGTTGCAGCACTAGTTCGAGACGACGCAGGTGTGTTTCATCGTCGGGTCCGGTCACTTTAATATCATCAAGAAA
>NW_012076848.1:0-464 GCF_000956235.1 Wasmannia auropunctata
ATAGGGAGAACGTGACGTGCTCGTGGACCAATCATCGGTGGCCGTCGTATAGATCGCGAATTGGTGGAATATGACGATTTACAACCAATCGCTGTTCGCTCGGCGCGTGTCGAGTGGGCCCACTGTCGCGAGATGCGTTTTCGTCGCACCAGCACCTGATCTTTGCGGGTGCACAACACTCGTTCTTTGTAAGCGTATAGTATAGCACCCGTTCTTTGTGAACGTACCAGCTTTGTATTAGCGCAAAACAGCGTTATAACAGCGTACAAAATTTAGTATAAATAATATAAAAAAACTTACCTAATCTCCCACAGTACTCCTGAATCCTACACAAAACCATATAGAAAAACATACAAAATTAAAACAAATAATCTTTTTTTAACCAATTATTGAAACAAAAGAGTTCACGCATTTACAACGATTTGGGAAACACACAGAGATCATTGGGTTTGCCTTTTTTCTTA
>NW_012076849.1:0-1705 GCF_000956235.1 Wasmannia auropunctata
CTGCCTTGCCAGCCCGCTCAGAGATGTGTATAAGAGAAAGTAATCATGTCTTCTACTTTGATAAGCTGGAATAATGCAACAGTCCATGAGATATAACCAGCTGTACGTTAGCTTGCCTTACAAAATAATTTATACGAATGTATGCATATGCTATTAATGTAGTAATATTGGATCATCCGGAAAGTTCCGCGGTTTTCTCACATCTGCACGGATACCAGTTTGAATTTTGCGCTAATATATTGAATGAGGAAGCAAAAATTTCAAATTGATAAGAAAGAACAGTCTTTTATTTAAACAATGCATCCATAATGGCATACTATATTAGTATATTTGATTAGTATATTCGATTTTATAGTGCCCTAAAGATGGAGAATTAGAAACAATATTTTTGCCAAGGAATGAAAAGTTACTTTTTAAAAGTAACTAATTATTGTTACACGTTATCGAATTAAAAAAGTAACTAGTTACTAATTTTTAAAAGTAACTCATTGTTACCGTTTCTTAAAAAATAACTATTCGTTACTTTTTTAATGCTAAAGATCACTTTAAATAATTTAAAAAATTTTTTTTTAATATTAATAAAAGCAATTATACAATAATAACACTAGATCGATATATAAAAATACAACTAGGAAAAGAAAAGCCTTTTCGATATGAGCTACAGCTTCCAGCTTTGTGCTTAATATTTCAGAGTTTTATATATGTATCCAATTCTACACACTATGCGCAAATTAAATTTACGATCTTGAAACGCAATTCGGCTGAAATTTTTCAAAGTATTTTAAAATGCTTATTAACGTAAATATTTTATTAAATTACTTGTCAATTTAATTTGTAATATTGATTTACTTATGGCATTTTTAAGATGTCAAATATTTTAAGATATTATTTAAAACAGTCTTAAAATAAGAGCAAACTATGAATACTAGTTAAAGACTAAAGATTGAGTATACGAAAATTTTGTCACAAATACAAAAAGTTCAATATACAAAAAGTAACGATAAAAGTAACTGTATAATTCGTTACTGTTACCGAGAAAATGTAACTACGTTACCGTTACAGTTACCACAAAAAATGATTTCAGATCGCGATTTGCGTGCTTAGTGTGGAAGCAAATATCCCACCCAGGTTAATAAGACTTTACCAAGATATTCAAAATGTTGGCTTAGCTGAAAAATTAGATTATTATATTCTTATTTATGAAATTGTTAAGACTAAGAATGCTGTGCAGATATTCAACTTAAAAATAGAATTTGCATAGGACAAATAAGAATTACAATTTTAATTTTCTCACATCTTTACATAAAATACATGTAACCTTAAAAATGATTTATATATGTATAAAATTACAAAAGTAAGTATTAATCTGACTTAATGTACATACATGCTACTTGTACATATTAGCTATTGGACTTGTGTATAAATTTCTATTTTAAATTAAAAAAAAATTGTGATGAAAAAAGATGTTTTGCGTAAAAAGATGAAGTAAAGAGGAAAGGCATTTTTTAATATTTCGCATAACATTTTTATGTTTTGCGTAAAAAGATGAAGAAAAAAAAGGCATTTTTTTATATTTTAATGTGAAATAAAGAATAAAGAAGTAAATAAGGCAGATGGGAATCGGCACAGTTATTAGTATGCAATTTATAATCTTACGTAAACTTTATTCTCACGTAAAAGGTGTCAGAGATCGGACGCGCACACG
>NW_012076850.1:0-361 GCF_000956235.1 Wasmannia auropunctata
GTAAAGTATCAAAATATGAATGAGATAAATAAAATGAATATTTTTATGTAGTAAATGCAACTGCGATTATAGTAAGTATAATTATTTTCTTAACATTTGCTTACTATTTATATTGTAATAATAACTAAAAAATAAGTAAACAAAAAAATAATATCACACACACAATCATAATGTATAATTAAAGCAGCTTCATGGAAAGAATGATTTTGTTGAAAGATCTGAAAATTTTGCTAAATACAGATTTGAAAATAATTTTTTGTTGAATCATCAAAATAATTTGTTGGAATGTTAAAACTGATAAGCATTGCTATAAAACGTTTTAATATTCTAACAATAATTTTGACTTTCGCACAAAATTATT
>NW_012076851.1:0-479 GCF_000956235.1 Wasmannia auropunctata
TCGTAAACTATTAATTTTTTGATAATGGTAGGTATAATTCTTTTAGGCACAGAATAATCAAATGAATTGATTGGTGTAAAGAAAACACAGTTGCTTAAAAAAAATGTAATTAGCAATATGCAACTAAATTTTTTTTAATAATTTTTAAATGCAAAATAATTAGAGAAATTATATTATGTAAAAAAATTATATAATTTCGTTAAAAAGAGTGGAAATTATCTTTATATTTTTATTATGCCTTTACTTATTGTTAGAAAAGAAACGACGTGACCAAATTACATTCCCTTCGAAACCGTTCAACTTTCATCTGAAATAATTTTTTATGTCATCAAAAATAAATGAATATTCAAGGTTCAATTTAATTAGACCACTGTTGTATAATTAATCCGTCTCGCGCGTACTCTTTAATGCCAAGACATGACCAATATTTCTTGACATCAGATTTTGAGCCTTATTAGAAGATTCCTTTATTAGAAGAT
>NW_012076852.1:0-409 GCF_000956235.1 Wasmannia auropunctata
AGACGTGTGCTCTTCCGATCTCTTTACGCGGAAATCGATGTTGGTCATTTTGATTATCAAACATGTTATTGTATGTTAACACTTATAAAAAGATATATTTTAATAGATGTTTTTTTGATAATTATATTAACTTGATCTATCATGAATATATCCATGATATTAACATCAAGTAATCATGGATCATCACGAAGTGTCTGCAATTCCCGATCACAGAAGTTAAGCAACGTTGACGGCGGTCGTGGCTTGGATGGATGACCGTTGGATCTAAATATTAATTTAGAAGAAATTGATTCCTTGGAAACATTGTAAACGTAAATTATTTTTTTTTACGTTTTATAATGGTTTTTATTTTGGTTTCATAAAAATCGAATAGATATCTAGCAAATATTATTATTCTGTGCGGATTAAA
>NW_012076853.1:0-508 GCF_000956235.1 Wasmannia auropunctata
AGCCCATTATAATTGGGGGCGTAGACCAAAAGTAATGATGCATGCCAATCAGAGAAAATTAATATTTTAAAATAAAAAAATGTTTAAATTTGTTAGCCATATCTAATTCGTTCGACGCAACCCAAGCAAAAATAAAAATAAAATTTGCATTAGATGTTACTAAATAAAGGTATCAGTTAATTTGCTTCCAAATACGCTGAGGATGCTGGCTCTAATGAAGAAGTTTATATTTTATATAACAGTGGCGTTTACGAGTTACAAGGATTTCATTTAGGTTTTCTGCATTTTCTGTAGTTTAATACATTGTGTTACCTCATACGTATATTTATTTATTGTATTACGTCATATTTGTATTATATTATATATATATATATATATATATAGGTATATATATGCACAAATAAAAATATTTAATTACTTTTACTACGTAAATATTTTATTACTTTTATTTTTATTACGTCATATTTGTATTATATATATATGTATATGCACAAATAAAAATATTTAA
>NW_012076854.1:0-646 GCF_000956235.1 Wasmannia auropunctata
GCCAGCCCGCTCAGAGATGTGTATAAGAGACAGGTTAATAACTCTGTAAATAATGGTCTGAGCCAAAATTGAAAGAGGAACTTTTAGTTCAAAATTTCATTCTCTTTCACGCCTTGAAATATTAATTAAGCGTTACGGGACACCCTGTATACTGCTTATCACTAATTTTTACTGTTATTACCAACCAGTTTCTTTCACATCTGTTTATCGCCATCATTTCAAATTTAATTGACTTATCTACATATAACAATACTCCTCCTGTTCTACTAGATTCCGAGTCTCCTCTCACGCACACGTATCCATCAAAGTAGGTATACTAGGCGGTTTCTGGACCAAATGTAGGTCAAGGTCAAGGGTGGGGGGGAATGTAGGTCAAGGAGGAAGGATAGGGAGAATGTAGGTCAAGGAGGAAAGGTAGGGGGAATGTAAGTCAAGGGGGGATTAATTAATTAATTAAACAATAATCGATTGAATCATCAATTAATTGATAACAATTAATTGATAACAATTAATTTTTTATCAATTATATTTTTCGTGGACCGCTGCCGCCACGTGCGCGGTGACGCCATTTTGAACGCGGTGCCGCCACCGTCGCCGCCACGTGCGCGGTGACGCCATTTTGAACGCGGTGCTGCCACCGTCGCCA
>NW_012076855.1:0-802 GCF_000956235.1 Wasmannia auropunctata
AAGAGACAGGTGTGTGTGTGTGTGTGTGTTATTGTAATGTATTGAATGTATTTTAAAATAACGAGACAAAATTATTTTGTGTTTTATAGCTAATCAACGCGTCCTTGTCTTACTTTGTTGTCCTCTACTCTATGCGACAATGATAGAGATATATGTATCAATTAGTGTATATTATTATAAAAAATCAATAAGTAATAATATAATTTATGTTTGATTGAATAGAATGTGATTCGATCAATATACAAATCAATGCATGTATACTGCATTGTATAATTTCCGATTACATAATAATATAGTTATCGTAATAAAGAGAATTAGAAAATAAAAATTATTTTATTGCCAAAAATATCTATTTCTTGCATTGTATTAATTTTAACAAATATGATCTATAGTGTTTCATCAATGTTGTTCTAATCCATATAATATGCTAAATATCATTTATAGGGCGGTTTCTCATTACCTGTATATAGGCACGTATAGGGAGAGATGGTGATTCTTCGTACACGGGGCATATACATACATTCAATGATTCGAAAAGAATCGCGTAGATTCAGAACACGTCTATACATATTTAATTAGTCTTATTGCACGGCCACATGCCAGCAAAATTTCATATTAGTCGGACTACGTAAACTGACAGAACAGAATGTTACGTGTTTTAGCGCTTTCTGAGTAAATTTTCCAAGTATAATGTTTGACAAGTAATTTAAGATATTTTTGATTAAGGTTATAAACAAGAACAATATTTTTCTAGTAAGTAAAATGTCTTAAAATTATACATTAATTATTAATTTTATTGTAT
>NW_012076856.1:0-348 GCF_000956235.1 Wasmannia auropunctata
AATATATTGTTGTCACTTTTCCACGAAATTAATTGCGTATGAAAATACTGAACAATTAAGAGCAACGTAAAGCTGGAATTACATATATGTACATTTTGAAAGATAGAGTAACTTTTTTTATATTCACTTCATATACAGTATTTTGTACAACAAGTATAACCGCATATAGTTGTTTTCACTTTCTTTAGAAAATAATCAAACGTGTATATCGATGTTGTAATGCTAGTGTTCGATAAATTTTATGTTATTACATAACATTTTCAAAATATATACAATGTACAATATTATTTAAAAATCAAAAGGGAAAAATAATGCCTACTTAGGCCATCACAGTAATTAGAACGTGAA
>NW_012076857.1:0-524 GCF_000956235.1 Wasmannia auropunctata
TAAGTTATGCACGCGTTCACTATAGTTCCTCCCTGGCTCATTATTTAATCTCAATATTTAATCACCCTATATCTAATCTTTGTATTTTATTATATCTTATTCTGATTCTAACTCTTGATTATTTTACTATACTCCTGTCAAACGATCGATCAATCAATCAATCTATGTAACTATTAATCGACTGCGTGAATCTTAATTATAATTGACGCATGTATATCATCATTATATTTTCTTTGCTCTTGATTCTGAAATAAAACTTAGAAAAGGAACCCTTTCCTTTTATTTGTGTGACTTTAATCTGTAAAATCTGTGAACCAGTGAAGTGATTTCCTGTGCGCGGAGTCATTGCTCAAAAACGGTGATCCGTGACAGAGACGCTTCACTCTCGTTTCATAATCGCGAGTGACACTCACGATTTTCTGTACTTTGTGCTTAACGTCAGATCTGTTTGCCTACGGGATACTCAATACTGGTGCACGGTGCTGCGCAACGCGCAAGTGCTGTCCCTGTCGAGTCCTGTAAGA
>NW_012076858.1:0-397 GCF_000956235.1 Wasmannia auropunctata
GAGTTCAGACGTGTGCTCTTCCGATCTTTTATATTTTCTATCTACCTTCTTTTTCTTTCTATATTTTATTATAATATTACTAATATTTAATTTTATATACACTCGACAGCAAAATTAAAGCATCACCCATTCTGATCACTAAAAATAGGCAAATTTTAAGAGAGTGTAACTTCGTCAAAAATGATCGTATCGGAATGATCAAAAAAGCATTTTAAAGCTTAAAGTCTCTACTTTCGACACCCATAATTCATTAAATTACCTACTGATTCTTTACAAAGCTGCACGGATGCAAATGGAGATGCATCAAATCTAAAAATTTTTTACCAAGTTTGCGAAGTTCCAAAAACTAAACGAAAAATCGCACGCAAATGAGGTTTACATTGTTCGAAAGCGTAAA
>NW_012076859.1:0-400 GCF_000956235.1 Wasmannia auropunctata
ACGTGTGCTCTTCCGATCTGAGAAGAATATGATATTTTAATACAAGCATTTTAATAAAATTATTGCTTTTAGTTTACCGCGCTTTTAACTGTCAAGCATACTTCCGATTATGTCGTTAAAATTCTTTCTACTGCATTTTTTTTTACTAGCTTTGTAATAAAATATATCTCATTTGCTGTTAATATCGAAAATGTAAGTTGATTTTTATGACAGACCTTTTCGTTCTATTTAAGTGCATATTTCTAAAAAAATATATTTATAAATAGCAACTTTTTTTCAAGATATATTTTAACTGTTAGATAGTAAAATTAAGTTATTGAACTGATAGGTAAAGTATTTACTGACGCAAATTCAACATATATACAACAATCTAAAAGATGAATATGAGTATGTTATTATA
>NW_012076860.1:0-355 GCF_000956235.1 Wasmannia auropunctata
TCTTTTTTTAAAATGATTAGTATTTCGATAACTATTGCGAAGATCGCAAAATGGTACAGGACTTTTTTGTTCAGTTTGGTCCACACTACCCGCCCACAAGCACTGTACCATTGAGTACGAGACACTCTCTATATGCATATATAAAATAAATATTTATGTAAATAAATATTAATAATCATTATAATAATTAAAATAATTTTAATTATATTACATCATTTATCAATATATTTTACAAATATCTCATAAAATATGAAAAATATGATTAACTTTTTCATACAAAAGTTGTATAATTTGAAAGAAAACAAATAATAGTAAATTCAAGATCGGAAGAGCACACGTCTGAACTCCAGTCACT
>NW_012076861.1:0-422 GCF_000956235.1 Wasmannia auropunctata
ATTGCATTGTGACAGTTAAACGTTACTTAAATTATGTATATATGTGCATAGTGCTCATGGGAATTCCGTTATAAATTTTATTTAATAAAAATAATTAAATAAATAAATTTTATAAACGGGTTCGTCTATTTTATTATTAAAACTATTTACAATTTTTTCAATGCAACATCTTCTTTCTATACGTTCTGCTTTATGCTGGAATAACTGCACAGCCTTTTTATTTTGTAATGCTTTCTTATATTGTTGTTATTTCTTCTAAAAATATGATTTAAATAAATATCAAAAGTGTTTAATACTTAAAGTAAATACTTAGTAAAACTTAAATAATGTTCAATGAGTTCACTGATTGTGAATGATAAACAAAATATTATAATAACATAAAAGTCACGAAGAATTAAACGAAAAACTAAAAAATAAATTTA
>NW_012076862.1:0-450 GCF_000956235.1 Wasmannia auropunctata
TATTAAACATACATCATATGTTAAAACATTCTTTTCGTTCCTATTTCCTTAAAATTAAAATTTATAAAAGCGTTCTATTGCATGATAAAGAAAAAAAAATTCCAACGGGTGGGAGGGAGAGAGAACGCGAACCTTCCAATGAGTGGGAAAGAGAGAGAACATGCGGCTGAGAAAGAATGTGAACCTTTGACCAAAATGATGGCACTGGGTAATGAATTGTGGCGGATTGTGAGAGAATAACATACAATGTCTTTTAACACGCGGAATTGTGGCGAAATGTGGTACATTCGTATAAAATAAACTAAAATTAATGTTAATAAACTATATTGTGGCAAATTGTGGTAGAATCCATTGAAATTAAGATTGATTGCCTTTCCTCGCGTGAAATGTGGTACAAATTTATGAAATGGTTTTAAGATGCATCTCTCAATATAATTTGTGGTAGAACCA
>NW_012076863.1:0-337 GCF_000956235.1 Wasmannia auropunctata
GTTTTAATCGTGGAAAAGGAAATTTTATTTTATGCGATTAATACGAAGTAATTAGTAACCAACAAAAATGGTATTTTTGTCGATAAAACAGACGGTTTTAGCATCCTCTTAACAGCTTAAAAAATATTCTTTCCAAGAGAATATTAATAAGTTTTTAATATTCTTATTGAGAACTTTCCTTTGGTTATATATATAAAATTGTTTCCTATTAAAATAAAGATATGCCTCGTAAAGCCTGCTGCGTAACAGCAGATGAAATATTTGAAGCTGTAAAAGATAGGGATTGTTTTACCGATTTAGGAGATCTTAAATCGCGATCTGATCCAATATGGACAGA
>NW_012076864.1:0-422 GCF_000956235.1 Wasmannia auropunctata
TTTGAACATCTCGATACGATCATTTTTGACGAAGTTACATTCTCTTGAATTTTGCCTATTTTTGGAGGGTAGAGTAAGTGATGCTTTAATTTTGTTGAGAAGTGTATTAATATATATTAAAAATAAAATAAATGAAAAAATTAATGAGATTATGATATGTATTTATGTTATCATACAAATATTTAACTTTAAATATTTCTTTTAATTTTTCTTTTTTATTTATTAATATTCTTTATATTTATATTTATATTTATATTTATATTATTTACGATTATACTCACGATGTTCTTGATTTGTTTGTATACATTTCCTTCTTGAATCCTCGAGAAGTTTATTAATGACTGCCATATTTGGCCCTCCTTGATCGCATACAGTTGCAATAATTGTTAAACCAATTTGAGTTAATTCTTTTATAATTTCCT
>NW_012076865.1:0-440 GCF_000956235.1 Wasmannia auropunctata
TATTTTAAACATAATATATTGTAAGCTGCTTATGTTTACTGCAAACGTTTTATTTAATTAAGGGGTTACACCACCTTGACCGCCTAAAAATTATAGGTAACTTTGGGAATTTTTTTTAGGAAAACAATAAAAGTAATAAAAAATTCGTTTTAAGGCTTTAATAATACAAGTTTGTAGAAGTAAAAAATATTTTTTTCATTAATTTTTTTAATAAAATGACGCTGAAGCCATTTTATTAAAACGTCGTTTTGTAGCCACTGTCAAATCGGCGTTGTGGGGATCTGCCATTCGATTGAGCCTGGAGCAAAAAACCAAAATTTTTTAAAAACTATATAATATGCACTAAAGAAATACATACGGATATTTTGAAATATAGATTTTTATAAAAATTGCGAACATTCGAAAAAAAATTGTCATTTTCGGCCAAAAAATTTTATCAA
>NW_012076866.1:0-521 GCF_000956235.1 Wasmannia auropunctata
GAGCACCAGTTCTCGTCCGATCACTGAAGTCAAGCAACGTTGAGCACGGTTAGTACTTGGATGGGTGACCGCTTGGGAACACCGTGTGATGTTGTTCCTCAATTTTTTATTTTTTTGTTTTTATACCCAGAGAGAAATGATCCTATCTAAAAAAAAGGCATGTTAAATCGATAGTCAAATATATCGAAACTTCTCGAACATCTCGAAGTTTTTTGTTGCCTTTTTTCCGCGACGCTGATTGGTTCTCTCGCTGCGCTAACTTCGTGAGTGGCTGTCATTGCATTGACTTTTGACAGTTATTATATGTATTGAGGCTTATGTATAATTATAGTAAATTAATAGTAAAAAGTACAGTTAAATAGCGCGCGCGAATCGCGCGTCTGTAATGCTAGTATAAAAAAAAGTACATCGAAATTAAAATTAACTATTGATCCTAAACATTTTCATAATTATATATATTTTTTTGGAAAAGACTCTATGAAACTTTGCAAAGTTCATAAAAAAAGATCTGTCAAATATCA
>NW_012076867.1:0-428 GCF_000956235.1 Wasmannia auropunctata
TCTTCCGATCTTATTTTATGAATTATAAGAGTTATTTTGGTTTAAAATTTTGCGGGCAGCTACTACCTTTTCAATTTCGGCCCTGCGATGTGGCCAACTTCTGACTCTCAAACTAACGAGAGTACTATGATCAGATAAAAACATTATACGTCAATTGTCAACACAAAAGTCAGAAGTTGGCCACAGTGCAGGGTCGAACTTGAAAAGGTAGTAGCTGTCCGTAAAATTTTAAACTAAAATAACTCTTATAATTCGTAAAATAATTTCGTTATATTATACATCGTTGTATTCGTTAAAAAGAATGCTACAATTTTTAGCATATTAAAATTGTCACTTTATGGTGCAAAAATTAATCACGTCTTTTCGCTCTCTAACATAGATAATATTTCTAAGTGATCACTGTGCTTACAATAAAGTTTAGTCAGAGC
>NW_012076868.1:0-999 GCF_000956235.1 Wasmannia auropunctata
TAATCACATTTAATCTGTAACTATCCGCAATTACGTACAGGAATCCTATCCGTTTCTGTCCGCACACAATTCGTCGCGATTGCTATCTGCATCTGTCCGCAATTACGTACAGAAAGCCTATTCGTTTCTGTCTGCATCCTATACGTCGCAATTGCTTTCTGCATGTATCCGCAATTACGTATAGGAATCCTATCCGTTTCTGTCTGCATCCTACACGTAATCACATTTAATCTGTAACTGTCCGCAATTACGTACAGGAATCCTACCCGTTTCTGTCCGCACATAATTCGTCGCGATTGCTATCTGCATCTGTCCGCAATTACGTGCAGAAGTCCTATCCATTTCTGTCTGTATCCTATACGTCGCGATTGCTTTCTGCATGTATCCGTAATTACGTATAGAAATCCTATCCGTTTCTGTCTGCATCCTATACGTAATCACATTTTATCAGTAACTGTCCGCAATTACGTATAGGAATCCTATCCGTTTCTGTCTGCATACTACACGTAATCACATTTAATCTGCATCTGTCCGCAATTACGTACAGAAGTCCTATCCATTTCTGTCTGCATCCTATACGTCGCGATTGCTTTCTGCATGTATCCGCAATTACGTATAGGAATCCTATCCGTTTCTGTCCGCACACAATTCGTCGCGGTTGCTATCTGCATCTGTCCGCAATTACGTACAGAAAGCCTATTCGTTTCTGTCTGCATCCTATATAACGTCGCAATTGCTTTCTGCATGTATCCGCAATTACGTATAGGAATCCTATCCGTTTCTGTCTGCATCCTACACGTAATTACATTTTATCTGTAATTGTCCGTAATTACGTCCTGGAATCCTATCCGTTTCTGTCCACATACAATTCGTCACGATTGCTATCTGCATCTGTCCGCAATTACGTACAGAAAACCTATCCGTTTCTGTCTGCATCTTATACGTCACGATTGCTATCTGCATGTATCCGCAATTACCCAGTAAGAAGGCTGATGTCGA
>NW_012076869.1:0-862 GCF_000956235.1 Wasmannia auropunctata
GAGATGTGTATAAGAGACAACATATATAAAGGGCAAGATCATTGGAGCAGCCTCCCTTCATCGGTATATTTACCATGAAATTAATTGCAATATTACAATCTGTTGGAGATAAGTCCTCGAGCTCCTTACAATAGCGTGCGTACTTATCGACCGAACAGATGTAAAAAAAATGTAATAATGTACTGAACAGTTTGGCGGCGCTGAAGACTTTCAGAACGCTTTATTTAAAATATCATACTGTAGGTCAGTCCCGTTGAAACTATCAGTCGATTCGCACAGTTAGTCTTTTCTTTCTTGTATTGGTAGATAATTTGTTTAATTAAAGTTATAGTTCTCACTGTAATAAATCGTGTACACTCACTTAAATAATCCTGACCTTAACAGGTTATGGGCCCAGTGCGTCCAGTACACGCACAAAAGTGAGATATTAATTAACACGTGCAGACATTCGTGGAATGCGTGATAAAGTGACCTTCTCTAGTGTACTAGAACATTCCCAAGTTTTCGCTCTCGCGTGTGCGAAGAAATTCACAATGGACGAGATATCAGCAAGACATATCACGAAGTTTGATGGAACGAATTTCCAAACGTGGAAATTTCAAATGCGGTCCGTTTTCACAGCATATGGATTGCTCGATATTGTTACTAGAACAAAGGTCATGCCCGCCGAACAAGAAACGCCGGAAGCGAAAGCCTGGATCAAAGATAACGCCAAAGCCATGTTTCTCATGTCTTCGTCTATGGAACATCGTCAGATGGAGAGCCTGCTTGTGTGCACGACTGCCACCGAAATGTGGCAGAAGCTAAGTGTAATTCACGAGCAGAAGTCAGCAACAAGTTAATCCTGACGCAACGGTTCCAT
>NW_012076870.1:0-345 GCF_000956235.1 Wasmannia auropunctata
AATAACTTTTTAACGAATAACGAGCGACGACTAATATCTCTTGATAGTCACTCAGGGTCATGACCTTGACAATATACATGAAGGTCAAGGTCATTGGGGCTGGGTCCGTTGTTATCAATATTTACCAAAATTAATTGTTATATATACTAATTTTTTAACTATATATATACAGGGTGTCCCAGAACTGGCGTACCGCCAGGTACCAGCGTATTCTCCGTGAAATTCTAAGACGAAAAGTTCTTTACCGATCAAAACGCGATCTGATGAATAGAATTTGAAAGATAAGCTATTGAAGTTCACGAATGGGCGCGCGTAGAATTCGCGCGGTCAGGCACGTCCGAGACT
>NW_012076871.1:0-1007 GCF_000956235.1 Wasmannia auropunctata
ATCACGAGATTGCGCGTCGCGTTGTAGTGTGACCTTGCGCGGGATTTCCTTGCGTATCGGTGTGTGTCAAGTTTCTGTCGACTTCGTTTTCGTACAAGTATCTGACGCGTAAATTTACGATTGACTTTCGCGGTATTAATTGTTGTCGTTAGACCTCGGTACTCGCGTCGTACCGAGCCCCGTATGTTATTGTATTATCGCGCCGTCGCGTTTCATATGCGTTTCTTTTCGTTTCCGGCCGAAGTTTATGTCGATTACTTGTCGGTTTCTTTTGCTACGTGGGAGTGTCATCGCGCCGCCGGACTCCCCGCGCGCGGAATCCATCGGGTCGCCTATCTTTCTTACCGAACCGACACTCTTACGGCATTATCTTGTTTCCTTTTTTTCCACCGTTTATTATTGCCGTTCCGAGCGGCCAATAAATCTGTTATTATTTTGTTATTATTAATCAGTTGGAGTACGAATTCTTTCGCTCGCCCTGCGCCATCCCTTCGCCCTTTTGGCCTCGCCCTGCCCCTCTGCCGTTAGGTAGAGCCGGCCGGCCCTCGTGCGATCGACTTCGGGAGCGGCGGTTGAAGGTCGAGTGTTGTCGCGCTCGGGGATTTCATTCGCGCTATCGCGCCATCATTCCGTTTCGCGAGTGACGTGATCCCGAGCACGTGTGGCGCCCAGATTCGCGTCGCCGCTCCTCGTCGGTCGCCGGAGGGACGCATTTCCGGAGGGCTGCCACCTTCCCTCCCCGGAATCGAATGCGATTCCCATCTCTTGTTTGATCCGTGCTCACGCGAGTTAGTTATTTCACGGGAGCACGTGAAAATATATACACAGATTATAATATAAAGATAATTAAACAAAATATAATTACATAATATAATTATAATGCAACAAAATACTTGATAATAATTATAACGCAAGATTAGGTATTTACTGTACAGCAGACTGTAATAAGAAAAACGCAAGCGAGAAGTCGACATCGTCAGATCGGAAGAGCACACGTCTGAACTCCA
>NW_012076872.1:0-305 GCF_000956235.1 Wasmannia auropunctata
TATATTGGTGTGTAATTATTATGTGAATTATGGAAGAAATGGGCGACTTATTAATCTTATACCAGGACCACAAGGTTATCCAATTTTGGGAAATGTATTGCAATTTCTTGGATCACAGGGTAAGTTCCTTATTCGCATTTATATTAATGTTCGCGTTGCCTTTGCACGTACGTGAGCAACTGCAATATTTGTTACATTCTATTCTGAGAAATATAATTACCAATTGCGTGTTGATTACTTTTAAGAATTAAGTTAAGCGATAAAGTCTTATTTTTTAATGATAACAATTTATTTCCTAAAGTTAA
>NW_012076873.1:0-476 GCF_000956235.1 Wasmannia auropunctata
CAATAGCAGAATCTTGGTGCTTCTAATATTTCAGTGTAAATTTTACATACATATTCTAGTTTCAGTAAACTGCGTGCCGTTACTTTCGGATTTAACATAGCTCTTTGTTAGAAACAAAACATTATTCTCATGTTATTAACTTGATAAATTAATAAGCTAAATGATTGTTTAAGAGAAAATAATGTACATTAAAAATAATACAAAAATATTTAGTGCACAATAATTACTCTATAATTATATATCTATATAATAAATATTTTTATTCATTTTACTTTACTATTTAACAATAAGTAAATTTATTTCTTATGTAGTTTATTACCTTTAATAAATGATCTGACAGGTGTATCACATATAAAACATCGAATACGTATATTAATTTTATGTTCATTGACAATAATACCATTATTTAAAATGGTTAACAACTCGTCGACAAAAGGAGTTAAAAACTCATCAGGAGTTGGAGGTTTACTTTCCCC
>NW_012076874.1:0-860 GCF_000956235.1 Wasmannia auropunctata
GCCCGCTCAGAGATGTGTATAAGAGACAGCAATATGGCTGCCCGATATTGCGAAATTCAAAATAATCTGAATGAATATTGCTTCTTGGGGATCTTTTAGATTGCTGATTATGAATCTAACGTATGGATTCCAAAATTCAAAATAATTTGACTAAAGTTTGCTTCATTGATGTCATTGAAGTGAAGCAGGTTAATTCCTGACATCTTGATTGCACAGTCAAGATCTTGATTAAACTTTTCCTTCATCAGCTGAATTTTAATATTGATTTTTAAATAGTTCTTTTGCTTACGGTGTAGAGAGAGTTCTTTAAGACATTATTACAAATTCTATCTAAAAATAACTCTAAAATCCCGTAAATTCCCCATGGAAGATCTTCCGGTATTTTTTTACTCATCCATCCCTTAAAAACCCCCAAACCATTCCTTGATTCTTTTTTATAAACTTTTAAAGACGGGTGTGAACAACGCGTAATTTTTCGTAAAATTTCAGTTTTCACAAAAATCTTGTTTTTGCGTATCTGCATCCACCACATTGGATCCGCCATTTTTGAATTTTGGAATTCATACGTTAGATTCATAATCAGCAATCTAAAAGATCCCCGAGAAGCAATATTCATTCATATTAGGGCAATGAAAACACAATAGTGTCAAACATTCTCAAAGGATTGGCACAACTTTGACCCCCTATATTTCGCAAACCAGTCATATACTCAACTCAAAAATTTTATGCGATTACTGTCTCATCATGACTAATCATTTGGCATAAAATTTGATTAAAAAATCAAGATCCAGAAAAGGGGCGATTTTTGGTCTGGTTCTTTCCCCGTACACCGACTTAAAAACATTGTAATATAGTATTAA
>NW_012076875.1:0-372 GCF_000956235.1 Wasmannia auropunctata
TAACCTCGTATTTATTACATAGATTATTGCCGAGAGAAAACTTTATCATGAACGCACGAATGGTCAATACTTGAAAAACCTTGATGAGTCAGCAAAAGCAGATGACGCAGAAGCAATTGGAAGTACGTAACATGTAATTAGAAGATATTCATAAAATTCTTTCGATTTCTAGTATCATAAATATTAGACATCATAAATTATATTTAACAATTTTAAACCTATGTAAAATATTATAATTACAATTCTCGTAACGTAATCAATTATAACATTATATAAGGAAAACCGCAGAAAAATTGAACTTTTAAAATAATGCTACTAAAATAATACTATATTAAAATACTGATTGACATTCTTATATTTCAATTTAGCACA
>NW_012076876.1:0-542 GCF_000956235.1 Wasmannia auropunctata
TTTTATGTTATACGATATTGCATAAAAATTTTATGTTGCATAAAAATTACTTATTATTATAAGTTCACTAAATTTGAGATTGGTTTTCTTTTTCCCAATTAATTAAATCATAATCCAATCTCAATCTTTAATCTGATTTAAGCTTAACATAAATCACAAGAATGTAATATTTCTCATCTATGTATTTTTCTAATCATTTTTGCACAGAAAGTTATATTTATTAATTATAGAATTTACTGTACATATTGTATATTAAATATATTATTATTCTTTGAAAATTGTAACTCTTAAAAATCGATAAAATATTAAAAGAATATAACACATAAGGAAGTGATGATAATTAAAATGTCAAATTGTGAAAATTTTTGAAAATTTTTAAAATTTCTACTCTGCGGGTACTGATTGCCACAAAATAAAATCTTAAAAATTATATTATTATTACTATATCATTTTTTATAATGTATGGCTCTATAAAAGAGCGATCAACTCATAATCAATAAATCCTGGCTTCAATTTCAACCTTCAATTTTATAGATCGGAAG
>NW_012076877.1:0-352 GCF_000956235.1 Wasmannia auropunctata
TATATATATGTTTAGTATAAAAGGCACTTACTTATATAAATCAACTTCAGTTCCATTAAACTTAGCTACTTCATTGTACCATTGCTTTACAATCATTTCTGACAAACTGGGTAGTTTGCCCGTAGTGGAATATTCGGCTATGTTCTGACCAACTTGAAATCTATCTGTAATGACATGCATTATTTGCTAACTGATAGAATAATAAATTTTATATTTAAGGAGGTTCGATAGCAAAATCAAAATACTTCAATCTGTTTAAAAATTATATAGAATATTCTTTAAAACGAAACTAATATCATATTAAAATTTCAAACCAATTAACCGTATGGTTTTTAAGAAAAAAAAATCTAAA
>NW_012076878.1:0-311 GCF_000956235.1 Wasmannia auropunctata
TCAGACGTGTGCTCTTCCGATCTAAAAAAATTTTTAAAAAATATTTTTATATACTTGAATATGTGACTAATAATGTGTAAAAAGTTTGATTAGATTCAATACATTTTACTATTGAAAAAACTTTACTATTGAAAATCTTGAAAATATGTCAAAAAGACGTATAAAGTGGCCTTAAAAAATTGTAATTTATTTTTCATAATCATAATTCTAATAACAATTACAATTTATAATAACAATCATAATTAGTCATGATAATTCATTTTTTTAAATACACAAAATTCACCTCGTGGAGGCATAGTCCGCTTGGCATC
>NW_012076879.1:0-319 GCF_000956235.1 Wasmannia auropunctata
AGAACTTAGATTTAATACTATAAAGATATAGAATTTATATAAGATTAGATGTATGTACATAGAATATAAATTAAGTATATAAGAATAAAAATATATAGAGAGAAATATAAAAAGAAATGTAGAAATATGTAGGAAAATATATTTTGCGTGATGATTATTTCTATAAAGATATGTAGGATCGATTGATATAAAAGATTAGATGCATTATAGTATATATTTACATAAGGATAAAAAATGTAGAGAAAGATATTGAAAAATAAAGAAGAATACAGAAAGATATATTTTGAGTCATAATTATTTGGCTTAAATAATTGCAGTT
>NW_012076880.1:0-785 GCF_000956235.1 Wasmannia auropunctata
TCCTCTGTCCTTGACCCTTTTGGCATAACTACAAATTCACTCATGTGACTCTGGCAACCTCTCTTTCATATTTTCCCAGCTCTTCTCCTATACCCATGTCTCACTTAAACTAACAAAGTCAAATTCCCCTACATACTTCCAAAAATCCACCCCTTTATTATAAACTCCTGCCACATTCCAGAAAATCACCTTTTTTGTACCTTTACCTTTTTTATTTTCCTTAACCTTACTTTTCCTTTTCCCTATTCCTTTTCTCCCCCTTTTCCTCTTTCCTTCCTCTCCCCCGTCACCTCCCGCATACCCTTCTTGGCCTACGCAAAATGCTTCTCTAACTCCTCTCTAACATTCCCCGCCCCTCCTTCCTTCCCTTCCTTCTCTTTTCTCTTATTTTCCCTTTCCTCTTCCTCTCTCTCTAACTTCTCCCATGTCCATCAAATGTTACCCACCCTCACTCTTCCATACCCAACCTTTAAATCTATTCCTTTACCTTTTTGTCCTTTCACCCATCTGTTAATCTTTTCTTGTGTTCTCCTTTCCGCCCAGCTCAAATCATTTTCAATATATACAGGGTGTCCCAGAATTGGCGCATTCGGAGTACAGGACGTTATACTTTGTGCTAAAAGGAACAACTTTTTCCTTTAGCAAATTTTGATCTGACAAGTAATTTTGACAGGAGAGCTGGTTAAAATTAATGAATAATCGCTCTTGTTCATGCGGCGCTCATGGCCGGCGCGCGCTCCTCCATTCACTTGTTCCTAATCCTTGGCTAAAGATCGGAAGAGCAC
>NW_012076881.1:0-367 GCF_000956235.1 Wasmannia auropunctata
TCTACAATATGTTAATATGGTAGAAAATAAAAAAAATCAAATAGGAAATGCTCATAGATCTGAATAAATTAAAAAGTAGTAGAGGACTTGATGATAAGTATTTTAAATGCTAGGAGTGACAATTAACGAAGGATTCTGAATTCGAATCTCGATCGACTCGGTTAATTTTTCCACCAATTTTCTTTACAATTATTATCTTAACACAATATACTGTTATGTACTGGCATATACATATATTACATCTATATTATGTATTATATTTATAAGTGAACCTGTATGACATAAGTTCGCAAATCCGATAAACTGCTTTTCGATATTGTTGTTGGACTGCACCAAGATTCTGTATAGAGCTGCTCATGACAGTTTC
>NW_012076882.1:0-1879 GCF_000956235.1 Wasmannia auropunctata
ACGATGCAAATTTTATGAAAACGTATATCTAGAGGTTTGGATTTTTAATTTTAGAAATCTGACCACAGATTCGTAATCAGCGACCCCAAAAACCCTTGAGAGAAGATCTTTGCGTGGAAACTCTGAGAACTTTTGGAGATAATAAATTTTCTCCAGAAAAATTACAATTTCAACGTTTGTTTATTTGTATAAACAAAATCACCCATGATTTCGAATTATTGTACAACGATTTTTAAATGTATAACTGATAACACAAAAAAAAGTTCGAAAATTGAGTAAAAACTATCCCAATTATTCAGAAAATAGTTATGGAAAAGGTGGCATTCCACAATGCCACCGTGCTTGAAAGGATTAAAATAAAGACGGATTTTATATTCTAACACAAGAGAAAATATTAATATAAATAATACCTACTTCGTAAATGTAAATTATTACAATAGGGAAGAAGATACTTATTGTTGCACAAAACGTTGTAAAATAAAAATTTTTATAAATTTTTTTACAACGTATTTTATACACATATATACATATCATCAAATATTAATATATAAAACATACGAGATAATTGTTTTGAAAATTTAAAAAAAGAATCAAATTAATCTGTATTTAATAATATACTTATACTATTAAATAGGGTGTCTGTGAGATCACGCGCACATCCGTTTTAAAATAAAAAAATTGTGCCCGGATTCGTCCAGAGGAAGGAGGTTTGTAGAGGATAAGTTTTTGATTACAAGTGTTGCGTCACATTTAATTTACCTTTAAAAAAGAAATACAACAAAATAATTGCTTTAACTGGTGTGAATTTAATTGCAGTTCGCTCTGTGTCACACGACAGCGAAACGCTATTAGACGCCGCACGTTTATGTACGTAGCGGATGTTAGAGCGAACAAGTGATTGATGACGATGCGCGAGTGCGAAAAGACTAGCGATCGAAATGCGCGCGGAGCTCCGCAGTTTTATCAGCTCTGCGGTGTCTTGCGAATATTCTCGAATGTTCCATGAATTCGACAGGTCGATCAGCTGTTTTGATGACAGGCTCTTTTTTATTTCGTTTTATTATTAGAGAAAACAGGTTTTTCTATGATGACAGTTGACGAAGAAAGGAGAAGATGAAACACAGCTGATATTCCGGCAACTGTTGAATCTCGAATATTGTAACTTTATTGTGATGACAATGCGTTTAAATAAGTGAAATGAATTGATGAGAATGCGGTGAAGAAACGCGAATGCTATGAGCTTGATGACTTCGAATAGAAGTAATTTTTATTAAAAACTTCAAAATTTTGTAAAACGGGCACACTCCAGCAAATGGAGATGTTTTCAGTTCTCGATTCCGACCGGAAATAGACAGTCAAATGTTGAATTTTTTTAATGTAACATAATATTTTTCATTACAGATTTAGGTTATACGCAAAAGTAGAGATATTTGTTTCAAGCACATTTTTCGTAATAATCAATAATTTACAAACATTTTATACTTAGAAAATTTTCTATTTGATCTTGAGGTTTACCTTTAATTTAATTTGTTTTAATTTAATATTTTTCTTTAAAATATCTTATTTCGAGATATCTTGCCCGGGTCACTCTGTATACAGAGTGTCTCAATGGTACAGCGCTTGTGGGGAGGTAGTGTGGACCAAACTGAACAAAAAAGTCCTCTACCATTTTGCGATCTTCGCAATAGTTATCGAGATACTAATCATAAAAAAAAAATTTACGCCGAGTATATACAAATGTATCGTACATTAGGTACATCTTATCTAAACCAAAAATAGTATTTTAACAAAAATAAAAGTTATCCAAAAACAAATATGAGATCATACAAATTGCCAAGTATTTGATTAGACGTAGAGAATAGAGACAAAAATATTTTAT
>NW_012076883.1:0-471 GCF_000956235.1 Wasmannia auropunctata
AAGGGGATCAATATTACAATCTTCCCCACGGGCCAGGCAGATCTGTTTCGATGGATTTATTCGGTCCACTTCCTCAAACGGCGAGAGGAAACAAATATGTTTTGGTTCTAATGGACCAATTCTCTAAATATACAAAACTCTATCCCATGCCGAATCAGATCTGAAACACGATTATAGATAAACTCGAAAATCATTACTACCCAGAAGTCGGGTTACCGAACGAGATTTTTACCGACAATGCGGGACAATTTTTAATGGATCGATGGAAACGATTCACAGAAGAAAACGAATTTTACGCAAGGAAAACATCACCTTACAACCCTCAATCCAACCCCGTAGAAAGAGTTATGCGGGAGATTGGTAGAATTATTCGCACTTATGCGAGTGAGAGGCAACATACATGGGATAAAATCATTGAACGTGCTGAAGCAGTTATAAACCTGTCTCTTATACACATCTCTGAGCGGGCTG
>NW_012076884.1:0-471 GCF_000956235.1 Wasmannia auropunctata
AAGAGTTATTTTGGTTTGAAATTTTGCGAGCAGCTACCTTTTCAATTTTGGCCCTGCAATGTGACTAACTTCCGACTCTCACACTAACGAAAGTACTATAATCAGATAAAATCATTACATGTCAATTGTTAACGTAAAAATCAGAAGTTGGTAGGGCCGAAATAGTAGCTGCCCGCAAAATTTTAAACCAAAATAACTCTTATAATACGTAAAATAATTTTGTTATATCATACATTGTTGTATTCGTTAAAATAATCATATTAAAATTGTCATTTTACCGTGCAAAAATGAATCATGTCTTTCCGCTTTCTAACATAAATATAGGTACATATATATATACACTTCTCCCCAAAATTAAAAAATTACCTATTCCGATCGCTAAAAATAGGCAAATTTCAAAAGAGCGTAACTTCGTCAAAAATGATCGTAACACAATGATTCAAAAAACATTTTACAGCTTGAAGTCTCTAC
>NW_012076885.1:0-358 GCF_000956235.1 Wasmannia auropunctata
GGGGGGGGGGGGAGACTCAATCAGAATTGTAAGGAGTGGATCCATGGTCAGGGCCTTTGGTGCAGGATTTTGATGCAGGATGTCAGGTATACAATCTGACCCTTTTCAGATGCCTCTGAGCCTTTCTAGCAGTTGAAACTGTCAGTAAAGTGAGTTTGTAATTTTTGTATCTTGTCACGGGCGAAAATTCAGCACAGACTGTGCTGTATTTTGAGCAACGTTACGATCAAATTCTAAACACAAAGCAGCATTTCCATGAGCTGTTCTCAACATCTCCAACATTTCGAAATCAAATTTTTCTAGTTTCACGCAGAATTTGGTCGCTACTCGAGACTGCTGAATTTTCATTCGTGACAAG
>NW_012076886.1:0-441 GCF_000956235.1 Wasmannia auropunctata
AAAATCGAGTGCCAAAGATCGCTCCTGGGGCGAAGTCCAGCGCAACCGACCCTCGAGATCTCAGCTCTTACCCGCCGTGAGTCCCTGCCAGCCTCTCCAGCTCGTTCTCGAATTACACCAAGTAGTAAGTTTTCACTTTTTATTTAAGCCGGGATTAAGTTAATTAGTGACTTGTCTCAAATTAATCTCGTCCTCAGTGCGTCGTAGACAAAAATTTAACGTCCCACCCCGGCCCCGATCAACCCGGCGCCGCCGAAGGCAAGAAGTACGGAGGCTTCTTGACCAGGCCTACCAGAAGTGGTTAAACTCCTTGAAGGACTCGACAGGGAGACCGGACAACCAGGAGCCTGCTGACTCGGCGTCACCAGCCGCTCCTCCGGCTAACTCTCCTCCCCCACCTCCCGAGGAAATTCCCTCTCGTCCTCTTTCTGCATCCTCCGA
>NW_012076887.1:0-684 GCF_000956235.1 Wasmannia auropunctata
GTGTGCTCTTCCGATCTATAGTAATTTTCGAAAACATGATTTTTTCATTACAAGTTACGTTATTTGTTACTAACATTATTATGTGTATATTAGGTATGTAATTTTACACACCTTTATTTGACACTGCATGCACTAATTTCACAGATATAAAATAATATTACTTACCTTTGTGACATTGGTGGAGTCTTGTAAAACAGTTGGTTCCAGCGATGCCGGTGGTGCCGGTGGAGCCGGTGGTGCTGGTGGTGCCTGTGGTGCTGGTGGTGCTGGTGGTGCCGGTGGTGCTGGTGGTGCTCGTGGTGCCGGTGGTACCGGTGGTACTAGTGGTGCCGGTGGTACTAATGGTGCCGGTGGTACTGGTGGAGTCGAAGGTGCCGGTGGTGTCCGCGGTATAGATGCTGCCGGTGTTCCTCCCATCATAGAGGCATAATCGGTTCTGCCTAAAATACAAATTTTTATTACAAATCTGAAGTCACGGGAGTATTTTACACACACACACACACATATATATATATATATATATATATATATATTTATATATATGTGCATATATATATATGTTATAAGTTCTTGTAAGAAGAGGAATGTCAAGTCGATGGTAGAAAAACAGATTTTACAAATACTGCCACTGTTTCTTCACATGACCAATCTTCTGACTGTTACTGCGTTTCCACTCACTGATGA
>NW_012076888.1:0-301 GCF_000956235.1 Wasmannia auropunctata
GTCGATCATTTAACAGACAGAGAGGACAAAGTATCACGTGGTATCGCTCGTATATCTTTCTCTCTCGCACTCCTTGCCACTCTTGGACTCGCTTGCGGCCTGCAGAGAACAAAGGCATTCCACCTCCAGGTATCTATATCACAGTTTAACCATACACAGTTACGACAGTAGCCGAAATTCTTCGTACAATACTTTACGACGCATGCGTCAACTGTACTATCTAAAACATGGCGATGCCATAATAATAAATGTATGTTTAGATTAAGGTTAAATTTTTATATGATTAGTTATTCTGTGATAT
>NW_012076889.1:0-341 GCF_000956235.1 Wasmannia auropunctata
TCACGCTTCATAATTTCGTATATATCGTCGCATTTGAGATGGTATATGAGACTGTCCGTATCTGTATACATGACTTTACATTTTTCATGAAAAGAAGGTAACATATACTCGTGGTGAAATTCATACAAACATGTCTTGGATATGTCGAGGATAGACATACCCACGTAAATAGGTTTAATGACCATTACTTCAAGTTTACACAAGTTTACTTAAGTTTCTATCGCAACAAGATTCTCCGAAAAGACGCTTCGGCTATGAAAATTCGGCTTCGCGATCATTGCCTCCGCGCCGTATCTACCTTCCCATTTTATTAATAATCGCACATCGACATGATTGCGCAC
>NW_012076890.1:0-490 GCF_000956235.1 Wasmannia auropunctata
AGACGTGTGCTCTTCCGACGTCGATCCATACCTGGTCTTAATGTAAATAGTAATTGTAATTCTGGCAATAATTCTTCAGATTCTATTTCTAATCGTCGTTGATTTTCTAATTCTTCACCCATCATTTGATAGGATTGAGCAAATACGTTAAATTCTCGCATTATACGTTCAAGATTTTGTATGATTTATAAATCTAATTCTGAATTTTCAGTAAGACGATAATTTATCGCTTCATTAGAATCTATAATAAAAAGTTGACCGTAAGTCGGATTTTTATTTTGAGTAGCGTGTAATGTTGTATTTACCCGGGAAAAAATTTCTCATATATAATTATACATAAAATTTGTCCATATATAATTATATATAATTATATATAATTATATATAATTATATATTAATGGGTTTATATAATTATATATATTCTTCAATATTTTATGGTTTGCCACTTGTACAATGAAAATAACAAAAATAATTGTTACTGTATTTTATT
>NW_012076891.1:0-534 GCF_000956235.1 Wasmannia auropunctata
TGCTCTTCCGATCTTTTCTTCTTGGGTTTCTCACGGAAAATAAAAATATAAAAGGTATAATAATTATGTAATAATTATATAATATACATTTATCACGATAAAAACAATTCATAGTTATACATCTGCAGAATATTGCAAAATAGATTTGCTTTCATCGTTATCCCCTGTTAAATGCGAGCAGAACGTGCTGCATGAAGAATTGCTGCATGCGCGCAGTATAAACGAGCACGGATGGTGTGCATATAGAGGCATTAATAATTATTTCTCGAAAATGAAATTTTGGAAAATAACTTTATTACACATTGTTAAATTCGTCTTAAAATAACCTTTAATTTGGTTAAAAAAATTCGAAAAATTAAAAAAAAATTGGTGGTGGTAAACAAAAAATTGGTGGGAGTAAACAAAAAATTAAGCAATAACAAAATTATTTTTAATTATAATTATGAAGTACTCTTAAAGTCATTCAACTTTTATTCAGACCATTTTTTTCTATCTCTCCTAATTTCGACGATATTCGCAGTGAAATAAAAAAAC
>NW_012076892.1:0-687 GCF_000956235.1 Wasmannia auropunctata
AGCAGAAGACGGCATACGAGATGCCTAAGTGACTGGAGTTCAGACGTGTGCTCTTCCGATCTCTATCCGTGTAATTCCATGAAAAATCAGTAGGATCGTTTTCTAAAGTACCGATTTGAAAAGTAGAGATTTCAAGCTGTAAAATGTTTTTTTGAACATCTCGATACGATCATTTTTTACGAAGTTACACTCTTTTGAATTTTGCCTATTTTTGGAGGATAGAGTAAGTGATGCTTTAATTTTGTTGAGAAGTGTATTAAAAAATATTTATTGAAATCATTTTCTCAAATGAAAATTTAATGAAGAATACGTATTGAATAAATATTAAATAAACATTGTGTTCGAAGTCAGCGCGCGCGTTGAGCAGCGCAGCCGAGAGCCTTGCCCTAGCCACGAGTTCCCGCCGTGCGCCGAGCCCCGAGCGGCGCCGCCTTGACAACCGCTCTGAGCGGGAGGGCGTTGCTAGCCGGAAATCACGTGACTATTGAGCCACGACCGGCGCGGTTTTCTCAAGGAGTCACCATGACTTGCACTGCCCCAAATTCACGAAAACAGGGCAGTCGTGACGAAATATCGCACCACCCTGACGATCGTCCCATGTGGGACACCGGGTGATTTGAGCGACCAGTATCTCCGCAACGCTCGGAGGCATAACGCTTGCCTACGTTTCTTGGTGAAACATTCACG
>NW_012076892.1:12828-13237 GCF_000956235.1 Wasmannia auropunctata
CAGTATCTCCGCAACGCTCGGAGGCATAACGCTTGCCTACGTTTCTTGGTGAAACATTCACGCTTACACACGCACCGCTCGTTTTAATTTCAACTCCGTGTACCTTCGAGTCTTCTGCTTAGAAATAAAGAGATCAATTTCCTTTGCCTACCCCAGTGGAGTTTAGTTCATTCGATTCACTTATTCTTCTCTGGGCCTTGCCCGCCCCGCGTCTAACATTAACGCACACATTGTATAAATGTTTACTCAAATCATTATTTCAAATGTAAAATTAACGTTAAATAAATATTTAAAAAATATTAAATAAACATTATACAAATGTTTACTCAAATTATTTTCTCAAATGTAAGATTAATGACAAATAAATGTTTGAAAAATATTAAATAAACGATTAAAAAATGTATACTAA
>NW_012076893.1:0-464 GCF_000956235.1 Wasmannia auropunctata
TATCCCCTGTGTGCCTTGTCGACTCAGTCATTATACGAAGTTATACGATCTTCATGTTTTATGCGTGGAGTTCCATGCGCAGAAAACTCGAGTAATCTGCGCAAATAACTAAGTGAGGTTTTCTGCTGCATAAAACTTCTTTTAGGCTAATATTTCATGTGTCGTTCGTACGAATCGTATGATTCATGATTCTCATGAACAAGTTTTGTCGGACGTTCTGATTGGCTGCAAGAGCAAGACAGAGAATTTTTAGAGACTCGAAAACTTCTCTATTTTGTAACCAATTGAAGCGTCCGACGAAACTTGTCGTAGTCGGTACGACACATGCAAGATTAGCCTTAGAAAATCTTCTTTATGTTTGTGACTTTTAAATCTTATATATAGTTTTGTTATTTTAGTGAACACTGAAAAGTGAACACTAAAAACTGTTAAAAGTAATGATAAGAGATCTAAGAGGTCTAAGA
>NW_012076894.1:0-527 GCF_000956235.1 Wasmannia auropunctata
TCTAAATCAGGATTTCATCTAACAATAAGACAGGATTGCACATCCATGTAATTTCGTAAAAAGCAAATACAAATTTCAAAAAAAGAAATGTCTCAATTAAAAGTCTCCTGGGCGCGCATATAATTTGGTAAAAACCGAATACAAACTTCTATAAAAGAAATCTCTGACTTGGAAGTCTCGTGGGGACGCATATAATTTTATAAAAAGCAAATACAACTTTCTAGAAAAGAAATCTTTGACTTAGAAGCCTCGTTGGCGCGCTTATAATTTTGTAAAATGCAAATACACATTTCTAACAAAGAAACTCTAGAAGACTCGAAAATAGTTTATATATACAACTAAAATCTTCTGTTTTCTGATTTTTAAGCATATGCACTACACCACTGTTTTCCACCTATCAAACACAGAGGAATATTAAGATTAGTATTTAACAACACGGTACATAATTTACACTGAACAATTAAGATAATACAAATTATAAATAATAAAATAAACACACCTCAACAATGATTTTCAGGTATATTTTC
>NW_012076895.1:0-538 GCF_000956235.1 Wasmannia auropunctata
AATTGATTGAACCGTTTAAAAGATATAAATTTTTTTTGAAATTTTGATTTTTATCTCTCACACCCCAACGGTTGAATATTAAGAGCTAATGTTTGGTAAAATTGTAACTGATATTGATAACAACTAAACTATAAAAAATGGTCATGATCGGCGCGGGGGTAGATTGCCCCACCTTATCCGGCTACGGCCTTTTGCGATATAAGTATATCAACAATTTATTTTTTCTTTTTACTTTTTAGCTACAGTTTTGCTTTTAAGATATGCAATTGATCAAAGATTTTTTAATGAAATGTCATTTAACAGTTTGCGCTTATGTATTATGTAAAGACAAAAAGTGCTATTATAAAAAAGAAATATTATTGTACAATGTTATTGCACAATGTGTTTGCAGAAATATCAATAAAAATAATCTTATATTCACATATGTAATCCTTATATCGATATTAATAAAAGAGGCGATAAATCAGCTTTTGTTTTTAATTCTTTGCGTTGTGCCGTACCTGCATGAGCGCGCCAACTTTAGACAATCTAATTAGTT
>NW_012076896.1:0-363 GCF_000956235.1 Wasmannia auropunctata
TGTGCTTGCCTCTAATAAAATGCTTATCGCCATTCCATTCTTGACTATCCTTTCGCTTATTTATTATTACTGTAAAGAAAAACAGCTCACAAAGTATATTTTCGTATTTTCTTATTATCAAATAATAGTAATTTTACTTTTTCAAAACTACAACTTATCTGATGTATAGAAAGCTTCAATCCGCTTCCTTCGATCCAGTTAATTTTTGGAATATTTCAGAAATTTTTAAACTTTTTTTCCGTTTTACTCCACCGGCCGGTGGATTATAGCGCCTTTAACCTTTTTGCAAGGTTATATAGCGCTCTGATCAAAACATTCAAAACTGGTTAGAGGTTATATCGGCTGGCTGTCAAAACACACTTT
>NW_012076897.1:0-338 GCF_000956235.1 Wasmannia auropunctata
CAAAATATTTCGTTTTGTTAATCTTTCTGAAATTTTAATGGGTTGTGCTGAATAGAATATCTCATCATTTCGTGCACTCCAAGCTATTCCAAGAGTCTTTAAAAGACGATCTCCGTCAAAAACAAATTTTACGTGTAACGCGTTAGTTTCCAAATCATTAATGATATATTCATTATTTGAAGCCCATTGTCTAATATTAAAGTCGCCTCGAGCAAGTAACGTAATCATCTCATCTCTGATCGCGCGAGCTTCTTCAACGCTATTAGCCCCTGTTAATAAATCGTCTACATAAAGATGTGATTTCAAAATTTCAGAAGCTTTAGGAAAATTTTGATGTT
>NW_012076898.1:0-959 GCF_000956235.1 Wasmannia auropunctata
ATATCATTCGAAAGCATAAAAATACAAAGCATGATAATTCATATAAAAGTATGAAAAACATATTTTTCAATAATTATTAAATTACTCTTAATAATTAATTGAATTTTTTATAGAATTGAAGTCGTTGATTAATTTTAAACAAAAATGTAAAGCAGACGATACAACAGCATGTATAAGTAGCATAATACAAAAAAAATCGACTTGGAAACAGCAAAAGATTTTATTTTCACGAGCTCTAATTTGCATCAAACGAGATATTGTGAGTAGAAACATTTGAAAGTAATATTCTCGTTTAAAGTGCTAATAATGGTTTACTTATTATAAAAAATTATTATAAAAAAATACTTATTATAAAAAACACTATTGTTTGAATTAATTTTTTTATATCTTGACAAAACTAAGATTTCTGGTGCGCGTTGTTAGGAACAATTTTTAATAATTTTGATTACAACGCAGAAGAAGTAGCCAGCGATATTGATTATTTATTTTTTATCTTATTTTCATTTTTCAGTTTTCACTAATGCCATGTCGATAGTACAAATGTGTAAGTGAAATAAATTATTCTTTTGTATACAAACGTGATGTAAAATTTATTTAATTTGGCAAATTATATGTTATGTTTTTTTTAATATTTAATAATTTTACAAAATTGATAAAATTTTTTAAATAATATTCTCATTTTATAGCATTTTATATTACGTAAAATGAGTTTTATAATTTTTATAATTAATTTTTTTTATTGTGTTAAATGCATCTGACTGTAGTTTCCACTACAGGAAGCAGCAGTATTTCTACAGGAACATTTAAATGATTGATACTCTTTGAAATCCTACTACAGTGTAAAAATACGTATTAACGGATCTGCCGGTGCAAGTATGATTTAATTTAGCATCATAATATAGTTACTAATTATTATATTTCTTTCAGAGATAAAGCTCAGATCGGAAGAGCACACGTCT
>NW_012076899.1:0-333 GCF_000956235.1 Wasmannia auropunctata
ATAAATGGCTGTCGAATAAATCAATCTTATGATTGGCCATTCGACGCCATTTTTAATATTTTCTAGTACTTTTACGATACTGCCATAAGCCGGTCGCGCTTCTCTGATAATCTAGGACTCTACTCCATGGTTGGTGGCGGTTATAGCTTGGATGGATGATTTAGATGATGATGACGTTTAGATTTCGATATAGTTTGCGAAAAATGATCCGCTTGAAAATACCGCAAATTTTTTTTTAATGTTTTGTGATTGTTTTTATGCTGTTTGTGTAAAATTATATATACGATATTGGATGCTTATAATATTAGACCAATGTTTTAAATAAGTTCAACT
>NW_012076900.1:0-359 GCF_000956235.1 Wasmannia auropunctata
AAAATGCAAGGGTTTAAAGAAATTTCTTTTCATAATATAAAAAATAAATAATTTAGATTCCTAATATTTTTTTATAATAGTAAACAGTATAAAGTTTTTACTGGCATAGTTCATTTAAACTTAATAAATAATATCTGATAAATTAAGTTTTTGTAATAAGTGCGGCGTACATACCGGGTTTACTCTATCATGCCATATTTCGACATGAAATATCTCGTAAACTATTGATTTCTTGATAATTGTACATCAATACTTTTATGCACAGAATACTGAGATAAATCGATTGGTATAAAGAAAACACACAGTTGCTTTTTTAAAGAAAATATGTAGTTGCATATTACAAATTGCATATTTTTTAC
>NW_012076901.1:0-527 GCF_000956235.1 Wasmannia auropunctata
TTAGCTCTAGAGACCCAGTATCAGGATATAAAGTGAACAAACAATCGATTCATTGAGTGGGATGTGAGCACTATTTATTCGAGTGTCAAGAAATGATAAAAAATATTACAAGAACATTTTCGGGTAACCAATTATAAAGATACTTATTCGATACAGAATTTCAACTTATAACCTTGAGAAATTTTTTCTAAAAAATTGAAGTTATTATTTTTAAAATACAATAATTTTTAATAATAAATTTTTAATAACATCGTTTTTTAAATATTTGTGATTTTAATCAAATATGTATAATGAATATACTAAATTGGCGACCCCAAGAGCAATGCAGCTGCAATGTAATGCGAATTTTTTATTTATGTCGGTCATTTTGCCAAGGCACTGCTCCTTCATTACAAAAATAATCACGAAATTCATCACGCATCTGGATACAATTTCGCGCACTGGTATTCGAACCACAACGACCGATGCCTCGAAAAGCGCAACCATCTTCAATGATTCTTCGCCAAGATCCTGGTGTGAAGCTGTTT
>NW_012076902.1:0-307 GCF_000956235.1 Wasmannia auropunctata
GTTGTTAATTATTGCCCTGGACAGTCTAAGGTTTGTCCAAATAAAAAAAACTCAATATCATAATATGATTCTGAAACTAAAAAAAACGATTAGGCTTATGCATATAAATTAAATATTTCGTTGCTCCTTAATATGAATTTTGAAAGATAAAAAAAAAGGATACAGTGGATAAATGCTTCTGGCACCAGTAATAGAAAAACTTAATTTTCTTTATTTAGCGGTAGAACGCATATTTTCGTGATCGATCTTTTATATACTCCCTTGCTGGTTCGTACTAAAACCACTCGTGTTATTCCGTCCGTGCCTG
>NW_012076903.1:0-383 GCF_000956235.1 Wasmannia auropunctata
AAAAATTTAAAGTGACCTTTCCCTGACCTTAATAGCGTCACCAAAGATCAAACCAATGGTACCATTTATGTCCTCCTTGAAGTGGAACAACTTTTATTTGAAACATTTTTCCATACCTAAAGCCGTTTCCGAGATATTAGGCCTGGGTGAGACTTTATAGATACCCTGTATATATCCCCTAATATACACTGGTCCAAAAAATTAAAGGATCACCTGTTCTAGCCTCCAAAAATAGGCAAAATTCAAGAGAGTGTAACTTCGTCAAAAATGATCGTATCGAGATTATCAAAAAAGCATTTTACAGCTTGAAATCTCTACTTTCCAAATCGATACTTAAGAAAACGATCCTACTGATCTTTCATGGAATTACACGGATAGAAAAG
>NW_012076904.1:0-520 GCF_000956235.1 Wasmannia auropunctata
TATTGTTACTTTTTATAATAAAAAATATATTTTCTTAAAGTACTGACTGTATTTTGTCATTAATTCAGTATTGTTAAAAAGTAAATACTATTTTACGTATAAACATAAATATCATTGTGCTTACAATTAGTAAATTCCTCTAAAGTACTTTAAATTGAACAAAGTTATATTTCTTTGTTACGTATCTATTGCAAGCGCCGCGAAGCTATATATTACATTTTTAAATAACTATTATAAGTTATACATATACGTAACAAAGAAATATAACTTTGTTCAATTTAAAGTACTTTAGAGGAATTTACTAATTATAAGCACAATGATATTTATATTTATATGTGAAATAGTATTTAACAATACTGGACAACTTAACTGGACTATTTAACAATAGTATTTAACTTTTTAACAATACTGGATTAATGACAAAATACAGTTAATACTCTAAGAATGTACTTCTTATTAATAAAAAGTAACAACGAATAGAAACAAATTAATTTATTTTGTATCAAGATAGTTGCATGAA
>NW_012076905.1:0-305 GCF_000956235.1 Wasmannia auropunctata
ATCGATACATTTGAACCGAAGTTACGCAGCAAAATAGTCAGGCCGGGTAAAATTTACCCAGTGTGGTAGATTTAGGTGGCTAGGATATGGTGTGGTAGTCTAGGGTTAAAATGCGTTTAAATAGATCAATTTTTATATTTCTATTATTGTTTATTAGTAATGTAGTGTGCTTGATAAAATTAATATTTGTATTTATATTACTTTCTTAAATTAAAATTTAACATAACTCTTGGAAAGCTCATATTTACATGCTAATCAATTTTCAATAATTTCATTATCACATTTCCAATACACATTAATAAAAA
>NW_012076906.1:0-1234 GCF_000956235.1 Wasmannia auropunctata
ATTTAATTTAATTAGTACTGTCCGCTATTATTTATTATTATAACTTTCGCAGTCGGATATATTACTATCGATTATGTCACAATCGCTAAGAACATTATGTTTGTTATATAAATATCGGTAATGGTAAAAAGATAGAAATGTGAAGAAAAAAGAAATAATTTCCTACTTCCTAATTTTATAAATATGCATATAATGTCGCGAATATCAATATTTAAAAATTATGATCTAATATATATATTATAAATATATACGTATAATATTCATTATCATTTCGTTTTTCTTTAAAATTATTTTTTAAACTAGATTTCACAAATAAAAATCCATAATCATCATGATATTACAGAAACAACACTTTTTTTTGTCACATTATGTTCGCACTCATATTATATTATTATTAGTTATGTTTCCTCAATAATTTTTGGGTACTCTATATATATATATTTGTTCATTTATATACTTATATATATCTTTTTTCAAATTTTTCTATTTTATTTTTTTAACGTTCACCATTTTAATTTTCTTTCTTAACTACATGGATTTTACTAATAATGTATTAATCTGCAGAATGATATTCATTATAATATCTATATGTATAATATGTATAATATGTATAAGATTGCCTTATTTCTCTAAAGCATTCTTTTCAGTGTATTAAGAGACAACATTCTTTTAATAAATAAATCTATATCGGAAACACTTGTATTGCGTTTCAAAAACCAATGCCAAATATATATAAATTGTTTTGTTGCATTTAGAAATTTTCCATGGAATAAATAGGATGGTTGATCGACTTAATAATAAATAAGACTAATTTAATATGTTATTGTATTTATTTGAAATCAACAAGAGTGTTTACTTTTACAAGCATAATGTTGATAATATGTTAGGCATCAACAAAATTTCATAACTTTTTACTTCGGTTTTACGCCAGGGAAACAATGTTTTTCCACTTTGTACTTACAATAATCTAATACTTTTAAAACTAAGTTTTTCGCTGCTGCTTTGACATCTTCCTACAAAAAAAATATATTTCTTAATAAACTTAATTGATTTGTTAGTAACATATAATTTTTATATTAATATAAAAATTATATTATATTTAAAAAATTATACAATGTAACAATAAATGAAAAGAGAAGGTCAAATTCTTAACATGACGTAACATTTTCAAACTCTTTATATAATTTTTATATTAATATAAAAATTATATAAAGAGTTTGAAAATGTTACGTCA
>NW_012076907.1:0-393 GCF_000956235.1 Wasmannia auropunctata
GATTAACTTTATTCGTTAATAACTCCGTAAATAATGGTCTGAGCCAAAATTGAAAGAGGAACTTTTAGTTCAAAATTTCATTTTCTTTCACACCTTGAAATATTAATTAAGCGTTACGGGACACCCTGTATATATGTATATATATAGTAAAATTAATTATTATTGCGTTGTTTTCTGTTCCGACATTAATAAAAATTTTTTTTTTCTCTTGGATAACTTCAAAGTTGTGTCAGATAAGTTTTATTAAACACATTTTTATTATAAAATTTTTAAATATATATTTCACTAAAAAAGATTTATACTTTGTGTGGTATTTTTTTTAAGTAGCAGGTTTTGTTTAACATTATTAACATTATAATCTCTGTCTCTTATACACATCTCTGAGCGGGCTGG
>NW_012076907.1:12495-13407 GCF_000956235.1 Wasmannia auropunctata
ATTTTCTTACAAGCTTTAGTGCCCATTGCGTTAATTGCGTTACTGCAAGCTAGGAGAGATTTCAGCGTTCAGTCGCCAAAGGTGGTGAACGTTAGCACAGTTTATCTTGTACAAACACAACAGGATTTAATGAGCAGATTGTATTTTCGGTTATATAAAGTGTATTATGTGCCAAAAAATGCACATACGGACAAGATTATGCATTCTGTCAGAAAATGTCTTGGTAGTCTCCTATTTCACAGTAAGCATGAAATAGCGATTGAGAAATATGTATAAATAGTGTTGTTTTTTTAATAATTTAAATGACTAATATAATTATACTTTTTCTGTTTTCATCAGTAGACATCAGTGGTTTTACTAATGAGACTGAAATGATAAATACTTACGTACGTGACGAGGATCAAATGCCGTATCTTAATAAAGTGGGAGTTGTTTTTGAACAATATAACGAACTTACGCTAAAATATAAATTGAGGCATTCGTTCTCGATACCAAATGATTTGTATCAAAGCGTATTAGAAATGGATCTTGAGAGTATAATGTTTCAAATGCTAAATGCATATATCTCTTCATCATTTGTTCAAGTTCAGATTTGTGTAGATGAAGCGTTTATAAAAGAAGTAGCAAATTCCAACGTTAAGGTATCGTAAACTTCTTACAAAGAATACATAAATATATTTTAATAATTTTATTATCAAAACCAGTTTTAAAAAATATGGATATTTATATATATGTAAGAACAGACAGCTGGATAACATATCATATCTGTGATTACGACGGAATTATTTTTTATTATTTTATGATATTTATTTTTCAGATGTCAATACAAAAAATGCCTGATCCACCGGGTATCAAAATAGACAAAACTGATACAAAGTTACGTACAGAAATTAGCTACATACGCAGTTATGG
>NW_012076908.1:0-1836 GCF_000956235.1 Wasmannia auropunctata
TTTCCGATGACTTTAAGTCAAATAAAAAAAGTTCGAGAATCTCAACGCAATTTCCATCAACGTATATACCATCGAGAACAAGGAACAAATATCGATTCTACCGATTCGCCTCGCTGACACGAAGAAGGAGAAGCATGTCAACCTGCTATACGTGGAGAAAGATGGTGTGGGACATTTCACATGGATCAAGAATTTGTCCCGCCTCGTTAGCTCGCAACTGAGCAAAAACGCGCACAAGAAATACATTTGCGATAGGTATGTATAATAAAAACTTTAAAAAAATTCTTTTGAAATAAACAATTCAACAATGTAAATAAAATTGATTTTTCAGATGCCTACACTATTTAGTTCGAGCGAAAAGTTGGAGGTCCACACCATAGACTGCGGCGAGATGAACGAATGCGCGATCAGATTACCGAGCGAAGACGACAAGTGGCTGAGTTTTAACAACTACAGCAGAAAGGAACGTGTCTCGTTTGTCGTGTACGCCGACCTGGAATGTATCCTGAAAAAAATGGAGAGAGATTCGGAAACACCGAGCTACAAATATCAGCATCATCAAGTATTTAGCATAGGTTATTACGTACACTGCTCGTATAATGACGCGTTATCGACGTATCAGTTTCGTCGCGATACAGATTGCGTTGCATGGTTCGCCAATGAACTCAGATGTTTAGCACACAAAGTAAAATCTATTATACCACTAATGTACCCATGGCAGATTTCACGCGAAACGATTGGGAAAGATTTCACAACGCCACACACTGTCACGTGTGCGAGAAACTGTTCGCGCCTGATGACTCGCGGGTACGCGATCACTGTCATTTGACTGGGCGATATAGAGGTCCGGCACATTCAAATTGCAACTTAAATTACCAAGATTCGCATTGCATTCCAGTAGTTTTTCACAATTTGTCCGGCTATGATGCGCATTTTGTTATTAAAGAAATAGCTGAAGCATACAAGGGCCGTGTAGAACTATAATACTTCCAATAACGAAAGAAAAATATATATTATTTACAAAAAGTGTCCAAAGCACCGAAAATAAAAAGAATCGAAATATTTGTATAAAATTGCGATTTATCGATTCATATAAATTTCTCAGTTCCAGTCTCGATAAATTGGAGTCAAATCTTAACAAAGAGAAACTAAGAATATTGCAACGCGAATACTGTAATTTGTCCGAGGAAAACTTCAATCTTCTTACAAGAAAAGGTGTATTTCCATACGAGTACATTGACTGTGTCAAAAAATTGAATGATAAATGTTTACCACCACGCGATTCGTTCTACAGTTCATTGACAGGTGACACTGTATCCGAGAGCGATTACGCATGCACGGTGTGGCGGCGATTATCTATCCAAATGCTCGGCGAGTATAGCGATTTGTATTTAAAAACAGACGTCTTGTTGTTGGCAGATATCTTTGAAAATTTTCGCGATAATTGCGTTAGAAGTTATGGACTTGACCCTGCATACTATTATACTCTACCCGGATTTACGCGATGTTAAAACATACGCGAATCAATTTTGAATTGCTGACTGACATTGACATGGTCATGTTCGTCGAACGCGGTATACGCGATGGTATGAGAAGGAAAGGGACCCAAGTGTCCCCCTCCGATTTCGATGAGCTTTTGATATGTTATTCTTTAGACAAAACTAAAAATTAAGCTACCGCAAATTCATGCCGCTTTGCGCTATTAAGGGGTGAAACACCTCTTAGAAAAAAATCGGTTTTTTTATTTCAATGCGAATATCGTCGAAACTAGGAGAGATAGAAAAAAATGTTCCGAATAAAAGTTGAATAGCTTTAAGAGATCGGAAGAGCACACGT
>NW_012076909.1:0-1119 GCF_000956235.1 Wasmannia auropunctata
TTTTTCTCTTAGTTATGGTAAATTAAATGTTGATTATAAAAGATTATAATGGTAATAAAACTGTTACCTGAAAAAAATACCACACAAAGTATCAATCTTTTTTAGTGAAATATATATTAAGAATAAAAATGTGTTTAGTAAAACTTATCTGAAGTCATCCAAGAGGAAAAGAAAAATCTTTACCAATGTCGGAACAGGAAACAACGATAATATCAATGGCTTAATTATATGTATGTTAAATCAAACCATAACCATAACCATAACCATAACATTTTCAATCTAACCATAACACAATAAGAACCTCAATACATACAACTGTCAAAATCTCTGCAATGACAGCTCACGAAATAAGCGCAGCAGACAGCTCACGAAGTAAGCACAACGAGATAACCAATCAGCGTCGCGGAAAAGAGCCAACAATAAACTTCGAGACTTTCGAGATTTCGATAGATTCGACTATCGATTTAATATGCACTTTTTTAGATAGGAAAGTGCACGACTTATTGAACTTACCTCCACGTGACCCCGCTCCAAAAGATATATTACTTAAAAAGAATTGCTCCGTCGCATATTATCCCATTCTCGTGTTTTTTTTACTGGGTTCGTAACAGAAATTGTGTAACAGAAAAATATAGATAAAGGAGGCAATGTAGATGGATCTGGCCTTTCATCTTTCTACTAAATAACAGTTATAATTGTAGTGTAACATATAAAAAATATAAAAAATAATTCATTTGGATAATAATAATACCTTATCTGTAATATGGATTCGTTTAATAGATTGTTTATATCTGTTATGAGCCCAATAAAAAACTCATGAAAATAGGATATGCAACAGGGAAATTCTCCTTGAGTGAATTATAAATGATATACTTTGAATTAATAACTGTTTACAGAGGATCTTTTACTCGAGAAAAATTGCCCCGTTGCATGTTATCCTATTTTCATAATTTTTTTTACATAAATTCTAAGCTCATGACAGAGATTATGTAACTGTCTATCACACGGAAAGATATTAATAAAAGAGACAATGTAGATGGAACCTTTCATCTTTCTATTAAAATAAATAATCAGTTATAACTATTATGTAATATATAAATGTCAGATCGGAAGAGCACA
>NW_012076910.1:0-433 GCF_000956235.1 Wasmannia auropunctata
ACGTGTGCTCTTCCGATCTCGTTTGTCTATCTTTATTGCAGTAAGAATCAGATTGTAACTGATATTTAAATAATTTGAACACTATCTGCATACATTGATTGGCATTGATTTATCATCTAGAGAAATCTAAAATCACGAAAATTATAATATTATTCATATATTATGTAATAAGTACAGACGAACCTCTACAACTCGAAAACCTCTATAAGATAAAAATTTTGTCCGTTTCCTTCCGCTCCATTGCGAAAAACCTTCATAAATCGAGATAAAATCTACTTTAACTCGAATTATTTGTCGGGTATTTAGATGTATTATTTTACCTTTGCAACTCGAATTTAAAGTAGCCGGACCTCTACAAGTCGAAGTTCACCTCTGTAAGTCGAACTTCTATTGTCGTTGCCTTCATAACTTGAAGTTGTAGCTATGTGTAACC
>NW_012076911.1:0-695 GCF_000956235.1 Wasmannia auropunctata
ATAAAAGACATGAAAGTTGTAAGTCGAAATGCGACTTTAACCGAACTTGGAATGGATTCCATGATGGCCGTTGAAATCAAGCAAATTTTTGAACGAGAGTTTGATATTTTTCTCACTGCACAAGAAATACGAACTCTTACTTTCGCGAAACTCATAAAGATGTCCGATAGAAACATGAATGACAATATTATGGATGACAAAGAGAAACTCGGCATAGACAAGCTAGATATTATAAAATACCTAGTTGGTGTTGTCAAAGATGAAGATTTCATTTCACAAACCTGTGTTGATCTCTCTACTAAAAGACAGAAAACTACGACTGAAGTATTTCTTATTCCGGGTATCGACGGATGTGGAACTGTATTTAATCACATAGCACCAAATATTGAATTTTCAGCAATGTCCTTGCATTATAACTTAAACAATATCGGTGCTACTACAAACATTATATCTGAGGCAACTGATTATTTTACAAACGTACGCAATTGCATTAATAATTTTATATTATTAAAACATTATTTATTTTGTTTGAGAAAAAGTTTCATCGAATATATTTAATATTTTTACAGCATATATTATCGAAGCTAAAAGACGGAAAAGATTTTGTAATAGTAGGATACTCCTTTGGATCTATTTTTGCAGTTGAGTTAACAAGAAATTTGGAAACTATGAATTTTAAAGATCGGAAGAGCACA
>NW_012076912.1:0-538 GCF_000956235.1 Wasmannia auropunctata
TGTGCTCTTCCGATCTGTTATATAGAGTTTTGAATTAAATATAAACGAACGTTTATAATTGTGCATATATTAATATCTTACGTATGATTTACTACTTATCGAGTTGTCTCATTATCAGGTGGTTACAGTGGACATGGAGGCAGTGCGTATCAGGGACCGAATTTGTACCAGAGCGGAATTTCAAGTGGTGGCTACCAATATTAGACATGGATTAACGAGGATCATTTACGTGCATTCCGTGCACAAGCATGCATACCATTTTCCATTTATCCGTTCTATGTATACGTAACGATTTATTATTTATACAAATTTTGTATTTAGGGGCCGTTCATATATTACATAAACATATATGACTGGGGAAGGGAGGGAGGGGTCAGTCAAATTCTGACAAATAATTACATGAGGGAAGAGAGGGGTCGTACATATCCTTACGTAGTATTTTTCATGTCTGCTGCTATCATGAAAAACGAGCAATATTAACTTTATTTCGAGCATAATCAGGAAAATTTTACGTAATTAGGGAGGGGGGGGGGTTCAG
>NW_012076913.1:0-722 GCF_000956235.1 Wasmannia auropunctata
CATCATTTAAATCATTTAAAAAAACTGTATCAACCAGCTCCGGTCTCTTCTAATATAATAAATATTTATTAGCAAAATTAAAAGATAATCTTGTATAGATGTTTCTTTTCGATTGAGACATTGGAAAGCACAAACACAAATTATATTTTTTTTTTCCTTTCTTACCACTTACGATTGCTCTTCGATAAATCCTGTAAAATCATTTTATGTTTTTATATATGTGATCAGGAAAAGCAGGCTTGTTAGTCCGCAATAATGCGAATATTTGTGGAAACACCAATGCCTTTATTTGCTTGTGCGTACAATTAGAAAGACCGTTATTTTGGTACATACTATTTACTTGAAAACGTGTGCGTCATATTGTAATATGTGACTGACAGAAGGCGCTTGACTGTAATCTAACTTTAGCAAGATCAAGCTAATCATAAATCATTGAAATTAATATTTAAATAAATGCAATTGATGCAAATGATTAAATTAACTAAAAGTGGATGGCAAATTAAAGTAGCTGATCTCTAAAACCTTACGGCAAATATGAAAAATCCATTTGTATCATTATCACTAATATTGTCGCAATTTTCCCATAAAACTGAAAAATATTCTTATATTATACTTAATAAAAATATAGTTGTTAAACTATATTAATTTATGGTAATTATAGAAGGAAATCAGCTGATTCCCTGATTTTGATCTTGATATATGTTGAGATCGGAAGAGCACAC
>NW_012076914.1:0-386 GCF_000956235.1 Wasmannia auropunctata
TTAGCTACTTAATACATTCGGTATTAAAGTCAGTTGATTGCTTGCTATTGTCGAGTAAACGCCTCGTTTGTCAGTAAATTGTCGCGTGTTTCTTTCTTCAAGTGATTTTTCAGGTGACGAATAATTAATCGACACGGATTAATAATAATTAAGTAATAAATTTGATATTAAAATCAGTCGATTGCTTGCTATCGTCGAGTGAACGGGTCGTGTGTGTCTTTCTTCGAATGATTTTTAGTGGAGGGATAATTAATCGACAGTAACTGTAAAGTACGTAACGGATATTAATTAGTAGATACATTAATAGATTTCTTGTGATTTCTTCAAATGAATAGTTTGTATGTGAATCGAGTGTAAAATGTTGAAGTGACACGATTTGTAAAAAA
>NW_012076915.1:0-567 GCF_000956235.1 Wasmannia auropunctata
ATTACAATTAGATAGATTACAGTCTTCATCTATGATTAAAATTAATTAATTATTAACTTATTTTAGTATTTAGTTCTGGGAAATTGAAGATGCTGCGCGGTTCAAGTCCAATCTCCCAGCTTTTAGTTTTATTTTATTATTTCCTTGTTTTCCGAATTTTATTAGGGTGAACTATTTTAAATTTCCCTTTAAAAAGTAATTTAATATTTCCATTTGGTAAAATATCCACTATAGTATGTGGTCCAGAATATTGATCTCCCAATTTACCTTTCTTAGGTTCACGTAATAAGAAAATTTGATCATTTATTTGAAATTCTTGAGGATTGATTTTTCGATCATAATAATATTTAGATTTAATTTTTGATGCAATTAAACATTCTCTTGCTAATTCTTGTAAGTTGTGAATATTTGTGGTATCGGATGACACCAATTCCGGAACACAGTTTACCACCAATAACGATGAAACCGATGACTAAACCAACTTGGCAGTATAATAATCCAGGATCATTGGCAGCAAGCGGAATATATACTAACAGCGAACTTGAAAACTTGAGGGAACATATAATG
>NW_012076916.1:0-352 GCF_000956235.1 Wasmannia auropunctata
AAAACTATTATCTATTCTGCTAGGAGCCTTTGGGATGCTATCTTTAAGGATGTTGTGAACAAAGGTAGCGAAAAAATATAACGGGCTGTCAATCGACGAGATGATTAATCTGAAAGGACAGCCCGATTTGTGAATTTTTTGAAAATGTTGTGAAGTTTGTGAAAATAGGCCATATATGGCCTACCGAAAATTCACAAACCGAGCTGTCCTTTTTATTTTAGATACGTGGACGATATAACCATGGCAGTCCATAATGAACATATAAATGAAATATTCAACATCTTCAATTCATTACATCCGAAGTTAAAATTTACTCTGAAGATAGGACGTAATAAACTAAATTTCCTGGATG
>NW_012076917.1:0-312 GCF_000956235.1 Wasmannia auropunctata
CACTATGCATTAGTATAATTAATTAAATACATATATCATGTATAAGTTTATATGCATCGTCGAAATTAAAAAAATGTAATAGAAATTTACTATTTAGTACGCGTATCAAATACTCGGTGTAAACTAGGCCAGAGAGAAGCAAGCTTAAACCAGTACCAACATAGTAGAAATACATGGCCTAAACTAGAGTCCTAGATTATCAGAGAAGCGCGACCGGCTTATGGCAGTATCGCAAAAGTACTAGAAAATATTAAAAATGGCGTCGAATGACCAATCATAAGATTGATTTATTCGGCAGACATTTATAATAGC
>NW_012076918.1:0-533 GCF_000956235.1 Wasmannia auropunctata
AATATGCAAACAAAAATGGCTACAGCGCAGTGACTTATTGAACAATATAAAATGCATAGATATATAGCAAGATTAAGAAACTTAATTATTCAATGAAATATATTGCTATATGAGAGATTATATATTCATGTGAGTAGTATCGTATTTATTATACACACCCACACAGAACAAAAACCTCTATTAGACATGCATTAGAGGTTTTTCATAAATATTCAAAACTTCTATTATAGAGACATCCATGTAACTTCCTATAGATATCTAAACATCCATAGTTTCGTATTTCCATTCGACCTCTATTAGACGTCCATATTTATAAATATGTTTCAAACATATTTTGTGTGAATTAAGTCTAGATCTCATAAATCTCTTGGAGATCTATCTAACTTCCATCGTGGAGGCCCGGAAAAAAAAGTTCCATATATAATTATATATAATTATATGCAAAATATGTCCAAAATACATCTTTCTTTCCTTTGTAAAATTATTCTTTAATACAAAATTGATAATAATAAGAAGGAAACATTAAAAAATAA
>NW_012076919.1:0-375 GCF_000956235.1 Wasmannia auropunctata
TACTTTGCGCTTCATCCTTTCTGTTTATATCATACTACATGACCGGACAGCCAGTGGAATATGATAGAATTCTACAAGCCTGGGGCATTTGCTTATTAATTACGCTTCTTGCACAAACGGTCGGAATACTTACAGGCACAGCTTTTGACATGGAGGTATTACTTGATACATAATTTACATAATAAGTTATTAAACTATTTACTTATAACAATAAATTTTTTTTATTAATTGATCAAATTATACCATACAAATTTAAATTCCATTTTTATTTAATATGAAAAGATAATGATAAAATTAAATATAATTTTTTCCAGTTAGGTATATTTCTAATTCCGGCAATCAGTGTACCATTAATGCTATTCGCTGGATTTTATG
>NW_012076920.1:0-912 GCF_000956235.1 Wasmannia auropunctata
TTAAAGGAATGAAATAGTGATAAAAGGAAAGAAAGAAGAGTAAGCGTTTTGAAACGAAGAGAATTAAATTCATTGGTTTTTTATAAAATATTACATACACGTCACTTCACCTTCGTGTGTTATATATGTAATTATGAAATGCTGTGTCTAATTATTTGCTGTGATAATTATAAGACACAGCATCTGATAATGTATGTAACACACAAAGGTGAAGTGACACGTATGTAATATTTTACAAAAGATTGAAAAGAGCTTGATGTAAAGCCGAAACGATGGTCTGGTAGCATTAATGTAATTTGCAAGTATTAAGTATTAAAATGTCAAAGACATCAAACCTTTGGTATAGTTTGGTATTAAATATCACAAAAATTATTTTAAATTGAACAATAATATATTCAGGCTGCGAGAAAAATAAAATAAATAACATTTAAAATAAATAATTGTAATGGGCCAGAAACCAAGCAAGGTCTTCGTGCTAATTCGCGCGCGCGCGCGCGTTATATTCATATAAAACATTACATTAATGCTACCAGACGACCGTTTCGGCTTTACATCAAGCATTTTTCAGTGGTTTTTTTATAAAATATTACATATGTGTTGCTTCACCTTCGTGTGTTACATACATAATTGTCAGATGCTGTGTCTAATTATCACAGCGAATAATTAGACACAGCATCTGACGATTATATATGTGACACACGAAGATGAAGCAACATGTACTTATGTAACATTTTATAAAAGACCAATGAATTTAATTCTTTTCGTTTCAAAAATCTTACACTTCTTATTTTTTCTATTGCTATTTTATTCCTTTAATTCTTTTTTCTCTTAATCATTGTAAAAGATATGCTTCGACATATCTGTTGATTACAAAAAATATTGTTAGCAGTATTAGATCGGAAGAGCACACGT
>NW_012076921.1:0-363 GCF_000956235.1 Wasmannia auropunctata
CGTGTGCTCTTCCGATGCTGTATTATCAACATTCTAGAGATAAAATAATCATTTTTTGTAAAAAATCCGGAATTGTGCTGCAAATTACATAATAAAATAGGTTGTTTTGATTGGTCAAATCGAATAACGCGACGCATGACGCGCTTAATAAAAACGAACCCTAAGATTGAAAATGAAGCTCAGTCAACGAGAACATAGTAGACTAAGATTGAGATTAAAAATGAGAATTTCGTCTATTTTTTCAATCTTCAATCTCAATCTTAGCCAATAACTTGACGACTTCTTGGTCACATGAAGACTACTGACATTTATACCAAAAATGATAAAGCAAATAGAGATTAACTTCGTATAATAATAAACGTA
>NW_012076922.1:0-398 GCF_000956235.1 Wasmannia auropunctata
AATTGATGAATAGTTAATCACGATGTTGAACTGTACCTGTTCCTTGTACTTTTTCCTAATAAAACCGTCAAGAGATGATTCGTTATAGCTATCAAGCTAAAACTGTTTTTACATAAAAAACTCATTTTTAGTTATATGAAAATATCAAAAAACTTACAGTTCCATAGTATGGAGTTCGGTCTGTGCAAAGATATGTGCGTTCTAGTCGGTGTTACATGACAATGATCAAAGTGTAATGCTTTGTCTAACTTTGCTAGTATACCTAAATGGACGGTAGATGGTGTTGTTACAAACATTCTCAAGAACCCGAAATAGTTTAAAATTGCCCATTTGATATTTTCTCTAATAAATTAAAGTAAGCAGCATCCAATAATGCTGTATCCTCATTCGAGTTAATA
>NW_012076923.1:0-721 GCF_000956235.1 Wasmannia auropunctata
TTTTATAAATCAATAAATTGTAATATATTTTAGCCATCTGCGTACAATATACAATTTATTATTATTGATATCAATTCAGTTCAAACACCATAACATATTTTCGTTGTTTAAATATGCGAGTTTTTATTTTAAACAAAAATTTTTTCTTATAAAGCAAAATGTTATATCTTTGTCACAATCAAATTGTGAGAAATAACTGTTATTATAAACAAATTTAAATAAAATAATTATAAATAAAGTGTTATCCAATAGAGCAAAGTTATATTAGAAGCTTTTTGCATACAAATATAATTTAATAAACAACTGAGAGAACTTTAACTGAGAGTTGCAATATACAATACTAAAAGAAAAATAAATGTAATATATCTGTCCCAGATGTTAGATATTAATGCAATTTAATTGTACGTTTTGTCAAATCACTTCGTCAAAAAGCGCTTAAATGAAACAAAGCGTGTTTAAATTATATATTTTTCAACTTTATATACAACGGCGCTTTAATAGTGCACGATAGAAAAATTTGATAACTGCTTTTCCGATTTTTTCTGAAGTTCTGCTTCTTTTTCTGAGCTGAAATTCTTCGCTTCAACGAATATCTTGCGTACCACTTTATTAAAAATTACCCTGAAGCTTGAAAATTTTAAAACGTAGCGCAATAGAAATCTAAAACAATTGGAATAATAATTCTATAATAAAGTAATATACTTGCGTTATAATACATAAT
>NW_012076924.1:0-1128 GCF_000956235.1 Wasmannia auropunctata
TTTAGTTGTATTATGTATAAATGCTTATATTTTATCTGACATCAGATTCTGTATGGCAAATACAACCTAAACTAACTAGTGAAACTAGTCGATCATTTAAGTAGGAAATTATATACATAAACTGTATTATAACATTTTGTATAGAGAAGTTAATCAACACTACATTTATAGTTAAAAATTAGATGTCAATTGCATACCTACTTTATCGTAACGTGTAGTAAGTTCGAGATATACAAAATAAATAAAAATGGAAGAATATATTGCACGTTGAACAAAATTCCTAACTTCAAAACTAATATCTCAAGTGTTTGGATATGAAAAATCAAAACGGAGCAAATTTTTCTGACAAACATGTTCAAGATAAGCAGAAAAAATTAAAGCGCCTTTAAAATTAGACTTTTTAAAAAAAAAAAAGACTTTATTATTATTTTTTGAAAATGCATTTTTTATTTTTTTAATCATAAAACCAGTAAACGCTATTAGTCAATTTAACTTGTAAGTATAAATAGAAATACATATTTTATGATTAAAAGAAGTACTAAAATGCTAAAAAATTTTTTGTCATGTATATGATATAGGTTTATACACTTATGGCCGCTTATAACTTCTTTATAAAAATGGCGTGGTTGGCAATGACGACTTATTTTATTTATTTGTCAACTTAAAGTTAATATTTGTATAATCATATATACGAATAATATACTTTAAGTCGGATTAGTGATAAAATAACCTACCAATATCGTACTTTGGTCATATTTAGTGTAATAAACATTATCAATTTTGTTCTCAAGTCGAAATTGATATACTTAATCATACAAAATCCTTGCTTTTAAATTGTGTATAATATTAGTATGGTAAACCGTACCTAAAATTTACTAACTCTATACTATTGGTATAAAAGAACAGACTTAATTCGACCTATCACAGATAGGTCGCGCTCGCCGATATATGCATGCAGTTATTTAGATGTTTTATATATTGGGCAATTATAGTCATCATGGTGTAAGAATACAAGGTGAAACATTGCGCATAATTGCAGAGCAGAGTGGGGGCAGCCAATCAAAATTGGTCACAAATGCTAGCGCGAAATTTAAAACGTTGAGTACCATGTATACCGTTGACGATACA
>NW_012076925.1:0-359 GCF_000956235.1 Wasmannia auropunctata
CCGTATTTTCTACCTTCCAGCATCGCCTTAAAAACAATACCTAGCAAACACCAAATTACATCCCAGATAGCCAAGCGTGTCTATGCAAAATCGTTCAATGCAATGCTTGTCTTATGATGTTGGCAACTTGCCGTATGTTTGTCTTCAACGACTTCGAATATACGGACGTTAAAGCAACACGCAGTCAACATTGTATATATATATTGCCAACAGATTATCGGCAAGATGGCAGCATCCCCAAGTAACACAGTCTAGCTGGATTGGCTTTGACAGCAAAAATGTGGCTAGTATAACGTCCAACCAGCATTAAATACAGCTATTTGGCAAGAAAAGGTATTTTGCTGGATTTTTAATTGCAA
>NW_012076926.1:0-1051 GCF_000956235.1 Wasmannia auropunctata
AGAATAATTTTTACATTGTTTTTTTTTAGAAAAAATAATGTTTGAAGAAATGAGAAAAATTGCTCATATATAATCATATATAAGTGATTAAAAATATATAATTATATGTGAATAATTTTTTCTCATTTCTTCAAACTTTATTTTTTGTAAAAAAAAATATAATAATTATACTTTTAATTATTTTTTACGTTTCCTTCTTATTATTATCAATTTTGTATTAAAGAATAATTTTACAAAGGAAAAAAAACATATATGGACATATTTTGCATATAATTATATATAATTATATATAGAACTTTTTTTTCCGGGAAGCGATTGTTATTGACGTATAACTGTATTAGTAATCTATACCACACCTAATTGAAGACCGTTATGTCAATGTCAAACAACGTTTTGTAAGCGTTTATAAAGCGATTATTACTGATGTATAGCTATATTCATATTTAGTAATCTATGCTATACCTGATTACAGGTCGCACTGTCGAGTCCGCTTGTTGGCTCGTCTAGTAAAAAAATGGATGGCTTGGCGATCATTTCCACGCCGATGGAGAGTCTTTTTTGTTCACCACCGCTTAATTTACTCGCCAATGTGTCCAGGCAATTTGTTAAGCCGAGACTCTTTGCGAGATCATTTACCTGAGAGAAATATTTAATATATGATGTACGATTGACAATTTATACAACTTTATTCAGCATTTTATTTAGCACAAGTTAAGTATTAGTAAAAATATCAATATAAAAAATATGTATCATAATTACACATATAATATTATATATTTATATTTATTTATAATTATTATGTATATATAATGTTTTAAATATACATATTAAAATATATAATTAAGTATATAATATTATGTTATTATTTATTATATACATATACAGAGTGGACCATTTTAATCCATCCAGTCGAATATCTCTTAAAGTAAGCGCTATACAACAAAATATTTCAGACAAAAGTTGTAGGGTTTCGAGGGGGACATAAGATGATAACATTGGTTGGACCCTGAGTGGCGTTGTCAATGTCAGAACAAGGTCACTTTGAATTTTT
>NW_012076927.1:0-427 GCF_000956235.1 Wasmannia auropunctata
TGATATTTTCGCTTGGTAATGATGGAAGAACTGATGCATCCACGACATACAAAAATTTTTTATATTGTAAACTCTGTAATGGATACGATATTTTTAATAACAGCCTAAGATAGAAGTATTAAAAATTCCTAGATTAAAAATACCGCGATTAAAAATTTAAAAAAATTCTGTTTACTTTAAAATTTTCGTTTATCAAAGCATGCGCTTTCATCAAATCTCTTCATTGCATTCAATTCATATTGATCTTTTGTTTTTCTATATAAAGATATTGTATACATATAAAGAGATCTGTAGATTTCATTTATTACGTATATGTACGTATTTTAAAAAGTAAATTAATTAATTAATTAAAGTAATGACATTTTCTTATTTTTACTGTATCAGAACGTTTCAGGGTGTATTAAGGTGTTTTAGAGTGAAGTAGGGG
>NW_012076928.1:0-368 GCF_000956235.1 Wasmannia auropunctata
ACAGCAGTTATTACAAATCTGCAGGTATCCCTGCGAGTATTACTACCGTAGAAACTACTGCCAGAGGATCACTGAATGTATTACAGCTTATGTGGTAACTGCTAATCGTTGTATTATTATTATACGTACTGAAAAAACGCACGATTATAACGGATTGTTTATTACTTGATAGCAATCAAATGATTAATTCTATTATGTAAGATTGTAGTACGTATTTGCTAGAATGTATAAAATGTACAGTGCATTAAATATCTTTATTACTAATATAAATTGTAATTATTTTAATTTTTTTAATTTATAAACATCTTTACTGCAATTTTTTTAACTTTTAAAAAATATTGAAATTTTTTATGGCAATATACTGAAAT
>NW_012076929.1:0-744 GCF_000956235.1 Wasmannia auropunctata
GATATTATTAAAGCAGATTGAAATTACATACGCGCCATCGATAAATTTCGAATTAAAAATTTGAATTAAAAATTCAGATTAATGTTGTCTTTTCTAGCGGAATCGGATTTAGACGGATTACAATTGATTTTATTGAATCAGTTTTGTAACTGAAACAAACTTAGTCGTTAAAAAATATATATACGGTTTAGGCGGATTATTTTGGATATCATATATCCAATATATATTAATAATATAATCGATACGGTTATTCGGATTTATTTAAATTGACAACAATATGGATTAGAATATAATGATTTTAGATTGGAAATAATCCGCAAAAGTAATATTAAAATTAATTATAAATAGTTCGGAATTAAAACCGATTACTTTTTAATCCGGGCACGGATTGAACCGATTAAAACCGATTAAAAACGATTAAAACGGATTACGTTTTAATCGATTTTAATTGAACATTTTTAGCAGGGTAGCCACTAACAACCACCAATCCGGTCCTACACATTGGACAAGGACGAGTGCGCAGACGCGGCAGACAATTCTCGCCAAGGAGAGGAAGAAAAAAACGACGTCGCCGCCATTACTCATTCAGTCGTTGTAGTGTCGAGACGTACCTGAAAGAAATTGTGATAATTAGTTTAATACTTACCTATTGTATTCTTCGTATCCCAACTCCGGTGTCCTGTAAAAGAAAGAATATTCGAAAGTTTAATTATACATACGCTATTACCGAGTAGAAAAAGTGAA
>NW_012076930.1:0-338 GCF_000956235.1 Wasmannia auropunctata
TGATCATATTGAACACAACATATTATCTAATCACGTAAGCTAATATTTGTTTTTAAGTACATAATAATAAATAAATAAAATAATTTAATAATAATGAGTAACAACAGCAATAATAATAATAATAATAATAATAATAAATATAACATTAAAAGTAATATTAAAATATAATATTAAAAATAATAATAATAATAAAGAATAAATTGTAACTATAAACCTATTGATAAAGACGTATAAAAGTATGCATCACGATTGTGATCTTGTTTAAGAATCACGTTGAATGCAATAATTATTGCATTGTAATTATTATCTTGCTATTTTAAATTATACACAATTTTATA
>NW_012076931.1:0-441 GCF_000956235.1 Wasmannia auropunctata
GTGGGACATACATTTATATTAAGGATTAATTCTCATTAATGTTGTAAATTACATTTTATACGCAGAGTCATGCAAGAAAAATAAGTTAACGCATGATAACTCGATTTTTTTTTCAAGGACGTGAAGAAACTTCATAGCATATTACCCAATGTTTTGGACTTGTGCAGGGTACCGTTTCCTAACTTCAATCATCTTGATTACATTTGGGGCAAAGACGCGCCTGAGCTCGTGTACAAGAGACTGCTCAAGATCATCAAGATTGGAAAGTCAGATAATAAAGGTAAGAAATGAATGAGATACTTAATCCTTGCGACCACGGGCATAAATTGAAAGTAATTTAGCCTGTAGTATCTCGAAATTGTTTGTGCGTAGGTGAATTAAAATGTGCTATTTTGGCGCTTTCATCGTTTGAATCTCGATTACAAGAGGATTATAATTCAA
>NW_012076932.1:0-877 GCF_000956235.1 Wasmannia auropunctata
TATAAGCAATGAGAAGAGACTCCTTTTGCTCCAATGCCAAGTAAAAATAATCGCATGACAATCAACAAGTACGCAAACTGAAGCTAAACATTCACGCTTTTGGAAGTTATAAACTGTATTTGTATTTGACTTCTCGGCATATATTCGATTTACGGCTACGATGAAACTTTGCAAAGTTTGTAACAAATTTTGAGATTTAATGGATTTCCATTTATATCTGCGCAGCTCAATAAAGAATCAGTCAGATTTAAAGTACTGAAAAGTAAAGATTTTAAACTTCAAAGTGTTCCTCGGAACATCTCTTTCTAATTATTTTTGTCAAAAGTACACTTGATATTTATCTAGTTTTCGAAATGTGTAAGGTGTTGCTTTAATTTCCAATGGTAGTATAAAAAGAACCGATATATTAAATATATTTAATTAGAATTAATTTTTCATGAAATTATAAATTTTAATTTTAACAATAGAGATTTTAAACGTCTTTTCATGTTTTTGCTTTTTTTAGGTATTAAGTTTGATACAGAAATAAATTTATTTATTTATCTATTTCCAATATGAATAAATATTTTGTTTAATGCACATTGGACCAAATACTGAACTGAACGCACTTTTTTTCCATGTTAGTGGCACGAGCAGCTAGTTGAATGAAGAATTTCGGAAAAGAAAGTAAAGCCACCGTTAGCAGCGTGATCTCCTTAATTCTTCCATACCACGTAGGATCCATCGACATTTTCGCTTGCTGTTTTAACGATTCGATCGTTTCATTATTGAAAAATGTCGAAACCATCTCTTTGAAAGGTTTTTCAATCTCGCCTGACGAGTCGATACTCTTGATTTTCACACTTTTCTCTTTCGTCTCGTTCTCCTCGATTATCGC
>NW_012076933.1:0-397 GCF_000956235.1 Wasmannia auropunctata
AATACATAAAAAAATATTTAAAAAATATATAATTTTTTCTTCAAAATGCGTGCGAGTGTGTGCATAAGCTCTGATAAAGTTTAGCTTTTTTGTTGGTAGTCTGCATTTACATATAAAATATCTGATACACTAATGTCATATGTCATATGTCTTATGTTTAAAACGAGGTGGAACCCTCCCCCCCGTAGGAGAGGCTCAACATACTGCCTTCACGCATGTACTTTACAACGCGAAGCCAGTAATCCACATGGATTTGCACTGAATGTTTGCAATAAATGATCTAACTCAAATCATATATTTTTTGGCGTTATACAAAAAGGCTGATTATACAAAAGCGATATATACATTTAAAAACATAAAAAACAAAAAAAATGATACGGCGCCATATTAATTATTA
>NW_012076934.1:0-688 GCF_000956235.1 Wasmannia auropunctata
ACCAAAAACGCCTACATCCAGAGGTTGCAACCTATGAGTTGTATGTCCTGGAAGTTGTAACTGAATTACTCCGTTAGCACGTGCCAATTTCAAAGCATCTAAGTTCTTTGAATGTGTGGTGTGACCATCAAGTAGCAAAAGAACTTTTTTATCTGCAGTTGGTTTTACAAAATCAATAAAATGTTGTAGCCGTTTTATAAATAATTCACTAGTAATAAATCCGTGGTCTGCAATTTCAATTATGCTGCCTGCTGGTGCTCCATTACCTAAGTGAGATGCTATACGCTTTCTTTTGAATATAAACGTTGGCGGAACAAATATTCCTGAGGCACTGGCACAACAAACAATTGTTGTATTTGTTCCTCTTTCTCCACTTACAACTCGACCGATTCTTTTTTTTCCTTTTTGTCCAATTATCTTTGAACATTTTTTTTGTACAGTAGAAAATCCGCTTTTATCAACATTAAATATCCTAGTAGTATCTAATCTATTGATTCTGATTATCTCTTGTAGAACATCAAAAAAATAATATACGGCTTCTTTGTTGAATCCTTGTGCCATAGAAGTGTTTTCAGGCAGACGTACTGATAGCGTTGGATGTCTCTTCATGAAAGAATAAAACCATTTTTTACCTGCCATCTTGGTATTACGATTAAACCTGTGTGGAATGTTATTTTGTTCTACAATT
>NW_012076935.1:0-300 GCF_000956235.1 Wasmannia auropunctata
AATCAATAATTCTATTCGTATTGATCAAATAGTATAGTTAGGTAGTACAATAGACAATTAAGTTAAGCGAAAATTCATCGGAAAATTTGTAGAAGTCACGCCATACTTCTATCGGTAATTTAGATATTGAAAAATAAAAGATGCCAATTCTCCGTGCTCTTTTTAATTATGGAAAATATACATTTGTGAAAAAACAATTTAATAAATGTCGAGTCTAACTCGTACAAATCACTTAATATTATTTCTGTCAATTCAAATTTCAAGTAAAAACTCTTTTATGATAATTACAACGTACATACA
>NW_012076936.1:0-315 GCF_000956235.1 Wasmannia auropunctata
ACGTGTGCTCTTCCGATCTTCTCACTATTTTTTAATAAACTTTTAAATTATTAAAATAAAATATAAAATATATATTTTATTTTATAATTTACTTGTTAAAAAATATTTTTGATTAAGAAAAGATGTACTTTTTTTGTACTCAGCATAAATATATATTTTTTAAATTGTTTTTGTTTAAGTTAACAATTACTACAGAAACAGATCTCAGATATCGTCGTTAAATAACGCGTTATATACAACCCACACAGCACGCGGAACTCCCAGGAAGCTCCCAAGGAGCTCATCTAATATTTTGTAAGCTTCATTTGAACTTAA
>NW_012076937.1:0-342 GCF_000956235.1 Wasmannia auropunctata
ATTTCTGGCGACTACCGCTCCTCCGTCAAAACGCGCGCGTAGCGAGCGAGAAAGAAACCTTGCGAGAAGCGATCCGCATAGCGCCCGTAAAAGAAGGAAGATCACCGTTGGTCAGAGCAAACCGCTCTCTAACACACGCTCTCCACTGCGAGCACAGCAACACGCATAACGCCTCAGGTATATTTACATCACTTCGACCCTTACGCAAGGTAGAAATATTTATTAATTCTTTGCTTTACTAAATAAATGAGTCTAGAATACACTAAAAATAATAGATACCAAAAAGATTAGACAGACCCTTACGCAAGGTAAAAAGTATATTAAATTAAATATTTATTAAAT
>NW_012076938.1:0-335 GCF_000956235.1 Wasmannia auropunctata
TTAAATAACACAGTTAATGATTTTTTCCACAGTAAAATACTTAATAAACGAAGTATTAAAAGTATCATCTTTTTTAAAACTAAATTTTATTAAACATCTTTTTTATCTAAATTTTGCTTGTCCAAGATCATGTGCAAACCATTAATGAAATAAATATCTCCGTTGTATTATATTTGCTGTAATATCATGCTAATATGTTGTAGTATGCTATGTTTATGCAGAGAATATTATAGTTAGAGAGAATATTATAAATAAAAAATAGAGATTTAAATAAAAATTATAATTTTAGTATTTCTATTAAACGTATTTTTTACAGATATAGAAAAAAGACATTA
>NW_012076939.1:0-306 GCF_000956235.1 Wasmannia auropunctata
CATTTTTTATTATAAGAAAAGCTGCGCAACAACACTGAAAATCATCAATAACGTATACAGAATAGAGGCCCTAGTGCGGTTATGGGACATCCTGTATAAGTACACCCGCATTAAACAATATATCACATTGCTGACCCGATTACGGATTATTTTATTTCTATTTTAAAATTGCCGTGTTACCTGCATTGAAGCCTCTTTTCCCCAATGTTTAAAAATTCATATCTTCCAGAAAAATAAAGATATAGACTTCTTTCTGGGTTCATCTTAAAATGAATTTTGTGGCTATTATTTATAAAATCGTGGTTT
>NW_012076939.1:8093-8535 GCF_000956235.1 Wasmannia auropunctata
TCTATAATACTAAATTTAATTAGATCAAGTTAATTTGGTAATATTAAATAAATATTTCTTACCTTATCAAAACACAAGTTGCAATAATCATTATGTAATTGATAATACAATCCCATATCACTTACTAGCGGTAAAAGATCTCTTTCATAAGTAGAAAACAGTTTCATTAATCTTACTATCAACTTGATTATCCAACTAGTCTCTATAAAATCAATTAAAATGCGAATTTTATACGTATAACTTTTGATATTTTTTGTATGATATTTATGTATATACAGCAGAAATTTGCAAAAGCATAAACGTTTATTTCTTACTTCTTACTGCCATAATCTTGTAGTCACTCTCAGTTGGACAGATGAAATTATCCTTCCAATACATGTCCATCCCTTGACCTCTATTATATTCCAACCATTCTTCAAGAAAGATTTTAGTTCCCTGTTAA
>NW_012076940.1:0-339 GCF_000956235.1 Wasmannia auropunctata
AAAAGGAAAAAGTTGAAGAGAAACCGGAAGAGGTCCAATTGAAACCAGTGAGTAAGATGCAGAAACCTGAAGAGCCGCAACCCGAGCAGGTTGTAGTAAAACCTGGTAGAAAGCTTCCTAAGGAAGAAAAGTCAAAGGATGAAATCACTTTGAAGCCAATAGAAAAGGAAAAAATTGAAGAGAAACCGGAGGAGGTCCAATTAAAACCAGTGAGAAAGATACAGAAACCTGAAGAGCCGAAACCCGAGCAGGTTGTATTAAAACCTACTAGAAAGCTGCCAAAAGAAGAAGAATCAAAGAAGGAAATTACTTTGAAACCAGTAAAGAAGGAAAGATCGG
>NW_012076941.1:0-968 GCF_000956235.1 Wasmannia auropunctata
CTCTTCCGATCTACATGTGCGTATAATAAATTTAATGAAAAATTTTTAATTTGTCTTTAATTAATCTGATTTTATAAATTTCTACCTATTTTAGAGATATTATAGTATTATAGAAATGTTTTCATTGTTAAAAGAGTATGTGTACATACATACATACATATTATAAAACGGAGTTCTTTGATTATAAAGCGCTCGCATATGATTACTGACTTATATACTAGTTCACTTCTTCGATTATCTACAAACTTATCTTATCTACAAACTTCTTATTAATAACTTCAACTTATCGCTCAACTTTTTATTACATTTTTTTTTTAATGATTAGCATTACAAAGCTTCACGCGCGCTATTTAACGCACTTTTTACTTTTTACTATAATTTACTATAATTAGACATCAACCTCAATACATACAACTGTCAAAAGTCAATGACAATCGCTCACGAAGTTAGCGCAGCGAGAGAACCAATCATCATCGCGGAAAAGAACCAATAACAATTAACTTCGAGAACAATGATACATTTCGAATTCGACTTATCATGCTTTTTTTAGATAGGAAGATTTTTTTATCAGTATCACCAATAGACAAACAAATATCAGATGAGAAACGGTTATAATCATTACAATGTTCATACATATGTTCAAACTAAACAAAAAAGTCCTCTACCATTTTGCGATCTTCGCAATAGTTCTCGAGATACTAATCATTTTAAAAAAAGAAAAATTTTACATAATGGTCAAGTTTTTGTTTCACTATAATTCTATTGATCATTTTAATAACTTTAAGTCTGTTTTACGAAACTTAAAGTTATTTAGAAAGACAATGGCATTAAACTTTTGCTGCATATAATTTTGAATAATTTAAACAATTTATTAAAAAATATTTTTGTGGTTTGGAATAAAATATTTCTATCTCTATGTCTAATCAAATACTTGGCAATTTGTATGACCTCATATTTGTTTTTGGACA
>NW_012076942.1:0-773 GCF_000956235.1 Wasmannia auropunctata
ATTTTTATTTAAATATACGGATTTATCTAGACAAACTTGCATAGTTCATAATCATATGCATAAAGAAAATTATCCAATAACATTTTTATTACAAGTAAAATGCGATTAGATGATTTTCTTTATGCATATCGCCGCGTTGATATGACGCTGCGCACAATACAAACGACAATATCATATATTTGCTAACAATTACAAAACTATTTAGTAATAATTACCAAATATGACACTGCTCACAATACAAATGACAAATCATATATTTGCTAACAATTACAAAACTATTTACTAATAATTACCAAACAACCTGGTAATTCTCTTCAAGTCAGTTAGTAAATCTTTTGTATACAATTTTACAATAATTATCAAATATTCGATTAATATTTTGATAATTTTGTTATGCAGCTATGCAAATTTAGGTCTGGATAGATCCTAACGCAGTGCACGGAAAAATCGATATCCATTCTTCGATGAAAGTTAGACATTACGGATCATGCAGAGTCATACTTTTAGTAAAGAAAAAGATGAGTTTTACATACCTTTTGGTACAACACTTACATCCGGAAGTCCCCACAGTAACAATAGATTTTCCAACTCACACATTTTAATAATCTCAACTTGCTCAACTTGCTCACTATCACAACTTGCGAAACGACGTCTGTACAACTCTCTAAACGACTGGAGAGGAGATTGAAACCGGACAGGCACGAACTTGTGGAAACAAATGCAACGCGACATCGCCGCGTCGATATCAAATGTTTGCTAACAATTACAAAACT
>NW_012076943.1:0-598 GCF_000956235.1 Wasmannia auropunctata
ATTACAATTTTGAGAAATTTGTAATTAAAGTTACAAAAAAAATTATTTCAATATATTTTGGCATATCATAACTACGTGTTCTAAAAACATAATTTTAATTGCAATAAAAACTTTTCAAACATATCACATATTATACTAAAATAGTTCTCTTTCTTGCAACTTTAACCGCAAATTTCTCAAAACTGTAAGATGTTAGAACAATTAGATAAATCAAATCGAATTTATTAATTAAAAGCTACAGAAAATTTTTATCTTTATCTTCGTAATTGTTTAAAAAAAAATCATTTTTTATTGAACAATGTTATCAAGTACTTCAATGTATATTTAAAATAAATATACTTATGCTCGTAAGAAATGAATATCAGTTATCATAAATTATTATTTAAATCGTAAACAATTGTTATGGTCATTATGAAATGTATAATGTCATTTTGAAATGTATAAATAATGTGATTTTTTTATTATTCCGTGCTATCATTTCCGTCTGATTATTCGAGTAAAAATGCATTATACAAATAAAATTCAATTATCAATTTAAATTAAGAATTTAAATTGTGTAACTGTTTCGACATCAGCATCTTCTCTCTCTCTCTCTCTC
>NW_012076944.1:0-772 GCF_000956235.1 Wasmannia auropunctata
AGTAAGATAAAAAGTTAGTATAATTAGTATAAATTACTAAAAACAATTATTAGTAAATTATTAATGAATTATTAATCAATTATTATTGGTTGACAAAATAATCGAGATAATTAAGAATAAAAACGTGCTAATAAAAAAAATACATATTTGTTATTATACTTTTATTGTTATTATATTTACTGGATGATCTGAACCTTTCGTATTTATCACGACAGATCTTGTATAAATTTTTCAAATCTCCACCTCTATGCTCGGTTACTTACAAGCACTGCATTAGAAGAACACGATCAACATTGATTGTCTTTTTTTATATGCTTATATAGTTATATGCTATATTTAAAATATTTTAATTTCTAAAGTATAATAAAAAATTTAGCCAGTAATAAAATATATCTATCACAAATTAAATACGACTGAATATAAGTAATTTAAAATAACGCTTTTAACACCTTTTTACGATAATCTCTTATTCAAGTTTTATTTTTTCTTGAAATCTCTTCTGTTTTCTTATAATTCTTTTATCAAGGCTGATTGATAGAATTAATGTAAATTCGACTACGTTGTAAAAGTTGGGACACCTGAACCCGGCACGGCTATACGTATTTAAAATCTCACCTTCTGAACCGCAGTACATACATTTACCTCGATCGAGTACCATAATATCATCGATAAGTGAAATTATCTGACTGAACGGTTGATGTATCGCACAAACTACAGTAGAGTTAGCTTTTGCCATATCGTGCAGCATTTTAAGATCGGAAGAGCACACGTC
>NW_012076945.1:0-1130 GCF_000956235.1 Wasmannia auropunctata
TACATTAAAAATTTAAATTTTCTTAATTAGATTATTTTATTGATCATTATCTTTCTTTATTTACACAGGTATCCAGTTTAATTATTAATTTGTAACATTTCAGGTTATAATACTTTCAAATTTTTTAGGAATAATTTCGTATATACAGGGTGTCCCCGTATAAGTGGCCACCCCTTTTTATCTCGTAAACTAACAGAGATAGACCTAATAAATATAATATCAAATTAAACGGCTCTGACTAAACTTTATTGCAAGCACAGTGATCACCTAGAAATATTATCAATGTCAAAGAGAGGAAAGACATGATTAATTTTTGCACGATAAAGTAACAATTTTAATATGATAAAAGTTGTAGCGTTCTTTTTAACGATGTGTGATATAACGAAGTTATCTTACGAATTATAAGAGTTATTTTAAAATTTTGTAGGCGACTACTATCTTTTCAATTTCGGTCCTGCGATGTGGCCAACTTCTGATTCTGGCATTGACGAGTACTATGATCAGATGAAAATTTTAAATGTCAATCGTCAACGCGAAAGTCGGAAGTTAGTCATATGGCAGGGCCGAAACTGAAAAGGTAATAGTCGCCTACAAAATTTTAAACCAAATTTGTATAATTTGTAAGATAATGTCGTTATATCACACATCGTTGTAATTCGTTAAAAAGAATGCTTCAACTTTTATCTACATTAAAATTGTCACTTTACATTACAAAAATTATGCATGTTTCTCCACTTTCTACATAGATAATGTTTCTAAATGATCACTGTGCTTACAATAAAGTTTAGTCAGAGCCGTTTAATTTCATATTATATTTATTAGGTCTATCTCTGTTTACGAGATAAAAAGGGTTGGCCACTTATACGGGGACACCCTGTATATTAAATCTTTTTATTTACAATATTTGTAAATTTTCTGAATAAATTTATCATTTGCACGAATGTATTTTTCGAAATTTCGAAACTTCGAAATTAATTTTAAACTTTAAAGGCACCTTATAAACTTTGAAGCTTCGAAAGAATTCGAAGATTTTAATGCCGAAGCTTCGAATCTTCGAAGTTTCGAAGTTCAAATGTCGAAGCTTTCGAAGCAAATCACCAGCTCTTATATATATATATATATATATATAT
>NW_012076946.1:0-329 GCF_000956235.1 Wasmannia auropunctata
GAAACAAGTATTTCTTGATATCAAAACAATTTGATCGAAATGGCCTGATTTTCTATATCAATTTCGATTCGATGAGTTTTCGATGACATCGACGTCGAAATGACGTCGATTCGACATCAGCCTTCTCACTGGGTTTATGCTCGGAAGTAGAACTAGTAAAAGCCACGAAAGGAAAAAATCTTGCCTTTATGTATTAAAATAATTATTTATTTTATTTTATTAGTATTTTTTATTTAATTAATAATAATTACTTATTTTTCCTTTGCAATTTGTTTTAATTATGCCTTGCAATATATTAACGGTATAAAATTTATAATGAAAAATGATAA
>NW_012076947.1:0-321 GCF_000956235.1 Wasmannia auropunctata
CGTTGATGCAAACTTTGAATTTGCCGGAACGTGACCAGATACATTTATTGGTCAATGGCATTAATCATTCCGGAATAAGAAGCACTGCTGCAGCTTTACCGGCGGATAGCATAGACTTGTTTCTCAGACGTATGCATGACGTCATAGCATCTTATAATGTTTCTGCTACGTTCAACGAGCCGAGCACGAAAACTACGTTTCCTGTTAACAAGCTAGAGAGTGACAAAGTTAAATCTACTACGAAGGATGCCGCAGTCAGTTCCAGTCAAGACGGGAAGCCGATCAAGGATCTTTTCTGCATTTACTGCAAGAAGAAAGGCC
>NW_012076948.1:0-3175 GCF_000956235.1 Wasmannia auropunctata
TGCTCTTCCGATCTGCACAATGTTATTGCGCAATGTGTTTACAGAAGTATCCATAAAAATCATCTTACATTTATATATGTAATTATATTGATATTAATAAAAAGAACGATAAGTTTTTGTTTTTAGGACTTTGCGTTGTGCTGTACCTGAGCGTAGCGTGTACATATATACACAAAGTATATACATATATACCTTGTGTACGTATGTATATACACTAGTTTTGTAAAGTATTATGACAAGATCAATAATGTATGTACAATAAGTGTAATTTTTAGATCCGGTACTGAATGGTAAAGCGCTCGTGGGCTAAATCGGGGTGAATCGAAAAGTTCTCTACCATTTTGCGATTTCCGCAATAATTATCGAGATACTAATTATAACAAATAATTACACCAAGTATATAAAAAAGGATCGTACATTACATCTTTCTTAAACCAAAAATATTATTTTAACATAAAAGTTGTCCAAAAATAAATATGAGATCATACAAGTTGCGTCCGCGCCGTGGATCTCGCTAGTGCTAAAAAATACCAATGTTTAAATGAGAGCATAACTCTGCGAAAAAAATCATACAGACCTCGCGAAAAAAATCATACAGACTCAACGACCTCGCGTTCTTCTCGTCTTGAAAAACCCTTTCAAACGAGCCCTCACTCGATCCCATTATATCATTTAAAATTTTTATTTTTAACATCCCTTCCTCCCTCTTCTCTTCGGAGGGTTGAAGTAGGTGTTTTTAAGATTAAATGGTAGATTACATTTTGCCATTGTAACCCTATAAATTTCAATCCAATATCTCAAACCGTTCAGAAATTATTTAAATGGCCCCGAACTTTTGACAGTCTGTGTATATAGGGAAGAGTTGCCAAATGCGTACCGGTTTCATAAATCGTATCTCTTCAATATTTATAATAAAATAACTAATGTATATATATTTGCGATTTGTAGTAAATTATCTCTTTTGAAAGAAACTTTCTCAATTAAATTTTTGATTATTTTCAATTAAAATTCTTGGCGATTGATACTATTATATAATAATAATCTCACAAATATTAGAACTAAATGTTAAATATTCAATCGCACATCAAGATATAAAACAATAAGATAACATAAACTTACTAAAAGAACTTTTCATGAAAAAAAACAAATTTTTTTTATTGATTGGTTCTATTCTCATAAAGTTCTCGCGAATGTTCTTCCGGTTTCATGAAACAGTTCGCAAGTAACGCTACAAGAAAGGAGACTCGATTTCACTGCGCCAGACTGACTCACAATCAGCCGGCGAGATAACATCATCATGCCGCTAAGAAATCGCGGAAGAACGAGACCCATCTTGATGATTATCATCGTGACACAAATCACATTCTTGCTTATATATGATGCGATTTGTCTTCCGCGTTAGATTATAAGAAACAAAGAATCGATTTTTACTAGAATTCATTGGATGTCAGGAGAGTTTTATAGTGTCTCACGTTTTCTTTTCACGAATCAGAAGGTGGAAAATGTGGCTAATGCTTTACGAAGCTGGCTCGTTATTTCTATTGAGAAATTAAAAGAGCAAAACTTGAAGTACATATTTCACAGAATATTCTATTTTAAAAGTATTCCTCTAGAATACTATAGATTAATCGTGAATGTATCCGCCAACATTGATCAATGACAGAATTTCACCGACATCTTTCCTTGTAACGTTATTCCTTGAAATTCAGATTAGATATTTAAAAATTAAAAAATTAAGCAAAAGAAATTTAGCAGTAAATTGAAAAGATTTCTAATGTCTGAATCAATTATTTTGAAACAAGCATATAAAATGTTATATTACAGCAACGCAATTATTACTTTTCATTTACTTTACATTGTAGAGAACATACAAGAAGGAATATAAATTTCGTCGACTATTGTAAAATAACACACAAGGTTCTAAAGCGTGGAGAAATTTATGTTGCATAATTGTGTTAAAAAAAGAATAAAATTAAACAAAAAAAGATTCGATAATACATTAAAAATTAGTATTAAAGTAGTTTTATAAAGATGGCAAGAATACGCAAATAAAATTGCAAGAACCCATCAAATTATTTCAACAATAGTAACAAAATGTACCGTGGGAATAGACGTATCATGCTGTTCTAACAATAAGCTAGCTATCACGATTTAACGTGGGAAAGCCCGGTGCAATTTCCTTTGTTATATGTTATAAAATAACACAAAGGCACGGAGGAGTAAATGCCATCCATTGTAATGCAATTGGTTTGACGAAATTCGATAAGTCAGAAAAAAAAGTTATATATCTTTATGTACAGGGTGTCCCAAAAGTGCTGGTATAAGCAGGAAGAAGGTGATTCTTTCTACATATGAAAAAATAAATCGAAAATATAGAACAAAACATTTTTAAACAAGATAGAAAAAATAACATTAAATATTCATCAAGTACATGTGCACTCTTAACATGTATTTTTAAAATAATAACAACAATTTTTTCAAATAATAAAATAATATTCCTAAAAAGTAAACATCTTGTATTTTATTAGTCTGTATCTTCGTAATCTGTTGATATTTGAAATGTTTACTTAATATATACACATTTTTTGTAAAAGTAAGTTTCTTTTCTTTCGCATTATTAGGACGATTAAGAATATTGCACAGAAGCATCTCCTTAAAGAAAATTTCGATAGGAATAGAATTAATAATAAAAGAAAATGGTTTGGGACTTTTCGACTCAGTTTCCTAATAAGAAATAATGCTATATAAATAGTGGGCACTATTTAAGATATAATCTGTATATACATTTTTGAACACGAGTGTTGTTAAAAAATGTTTTACTTGACACCATCTTAATCCTTTTAGTATATTGTCGGTGAAACATTTTAAATATCAAAAGAATATTTCGAGAATACTGAGAAAGAGATGTATAAGGTATATTTACTTTATTTAAAGAATTTTATTTTACTATTTTAAAAATTGTTGAAAAATGCATGTCAAATACACACGTAACCATAAACATTTCGTGTGTGTGTGTGTGTGTGTGTGTGTGTGTGTGTGTATCATGAAAATTTTTTTGCATAATTCAATCTAGCATTCTACAATTTGATACAACGTAAGATATATTTTTTAAATCCAAGCTACAATATACGCCCACACACACACACACACACACACACACACACACACACACACA
>NW_012076949.1:0-302 GCF_000956235.1 Wasmannia auropunctata
GATACAAACTACCAACGTATATTTTCTTTCTTCGATAATTACCCCGCTATTCCTTTGATCCTTCTCGTTATCCTCGCAACAAACGCATTTGCGCTTGCATAGAGGCACAGAGGGCAAATGGACAAAAAGGCAAAACCATATACAATCCTTTTTCTTACCGCAAGAGGTAATAATGCTTTAAATCTAAATATTTATATCCTTTTTCTGTAATTGAGAATTAGGGTAATTAAAACAAAATATTCTTACAATAATTTCAATAGTAATATTTATATAAATTAATAATTCTTCGCAGGATTGTGTAG
>NW_012076950.1:0-667 GCF_000956235.1 Wasmannia auropunctata
GTTCGTCCTCTCTGCGCATGCGTCGATCATTTAACAGACAGAGAGGACGAAGTATCATGTGGTATCGCTCGTATACCTTTCTCTCTCGCACTCCTTGCCACTCTTGGACTCGCTTGCGGCCTGCAGAGAACAAAGGCATTCCACCTCCAGGTATCTGTATACTCAAAGATAATAATAAGTGTATGTTTAGATTAAGGTTATATTTTTATATGATTAGTTATTCTGTGATATTACAAAAGTGGAATATTATTAGTAAAGATTATTTGATTGCGTTTTTTTTCTAATATCTGTTAAGCCAGAATAATGAGTAAAAGTTAATTTTCTTGTGTGATGTGTTAAAACATATCTGGACAAAATGCAGGAGTAAAGTTTTTTTGTTTTCCAAAAAATCCAGAAATATAAGAAAAAATTTTCTCTATAAATATGCAGATTAATATAGTAGTATATATAATGATATTATAAAATTGTATAATTATATTTTTGCATAGAGCATCAGTTGCATTAACATCTGTCATAATTTTATACTCGACAATGTAAATATACTATAGTATCATCACAAATTTATTTAGAACGATTTTTAATGTTAGATTCGACTGTAAATACCAATCTTAGTATTATATATTTGATTTATTTTTCTCCTTTTCTTGCAGAGATCGGAAGAGCACAC
>NW_012076951.1:0-945 GCF_000956235.1 Wasmannia auropunctata
AAAAATTTTACAGATTATTTATATATATTTTCGGAGACTTATGACAAAAGCCGGAGCCAATTCACTGAAGCAATCCAAAGTTATAAAGATTTTAATTTGGATTTTTAGGTCGGATTTTGCCGATTTGAGGTATCGTCACTGCCAAAAAGATTCTCAAAAATTAGAAAATTCTCAGAAAATAAGCAACAGAAACATTTCTGCGCTCTAGTTCTGAAAAAATGATAAGATGATCTGCACAATCCTTATTACTCAAACTACATGAGAAGAGCATATTCGTCAAAATCAAATTCCTTTAACTTTTTGTAACTACTATTGTACGTACTGTATGTATACATCCTTAATTGTAAATTTAATATATGGGACGTTTCGCGTTAAGCGGGCCATCTCTTCTTCCAAAATTTAACGCAATGCAAAAAAATGTTCGAGTTGTCCAACTATTTGTATACATATTAGTTCTGTTACTTTTCACCTACTTCGAATATTCGAAGCTTCGAAGTTAACTTCGACTTTTCGAAATTTACCTTCGAAGTTTCGAAAAATACGTTTGTGCAAATTAATAAATTTATCCAAAAAATTAAAAAGTATTTTTAATAAATATATTTATATATACATATTGTAAGAAATAAAACAAGAATAAAATAATTTGACTTCAAATGAAGCGCGTGGTAGTCGGAGAAGTGCTCGCGAGCTTGAGTCACTGGCGAGGCTCGTGATGAAAGTGATGTAACGCATGTAGCGCTATAACGTCCGAAGCAACCACGAGGGCATATGCTCCATTCTTGCCGGAGCACCAGTGCCGAACCCTGGTAAAAAAATATGATAGAAAACGAAAGAAAAATATTTTATCGTTTTGAATACGGACTTTGGTTCGTGATTTTATAAATGCTATATAATATTTCATATTAGAATGTTATCGTACTCTTTCGAATTTTACTTATTAGATGT
>NW_012076952.1:0-503 GCF_000956235.1 Wasmannia auropunctata
AACTATCCGTTTAAAACCATAGAATAAGATAACATCTAATAGATAAAATTCGAAAGAGTACAATAACATTCCAATATAAAATATTATATAGCATTTATATAAAATCACGAACCAATAAAGTCCGTATTCAAAACGATAAAATATTTTTCTTTCGTTTTCTATCATATATTTTTACCAGGGTTTCTAACCTACAATTCAAACCAGCTATTTTCACTCCCAGCGGGAGTGAATGTCCCCTTTTTTGTGAATGAATGTACTGTTTTTTACTCCCGCTCGAGAGTAAAAGTAGTAAAACGACGACGTAACGACACCATTTGGTGAGTCAAGTTATTCTACATGGGTAGTATACTAAATGTTACTAGTGAGGTACTCTTTTTTTGAGTGCACGAATAGCACCGAATATGCATTTAGAATATAAAATTACGTATGCACCACGAGAAGGAATACGCCGTCTGTCAATGGACAGGCTGATGTCTTCGAAACTCAGATACGGCTCCCGCGCG
>NW_012076953.1:0-467 GCF_000956235.1 Wasmannia auropunctata
AATTTATAATTCGCGCGTTTACATTTTATCCCAATTTCAATCTTGTAAAAGCGTTTTCAAATCCGTTCAGTCGTTTCGGAGTTATTACTTAGAATGCAAATGTCGGTAATTTCCGACCTTTCAGCATCCTCTTAATAACCTTAAAGATGAATTGGAAGTGGTATTCCCTATCAAAACAATGGAAGAATTTTTATTTATTGAGGAGGCGATTGTTGCGTCACAAAAAAAGAAGAAAGGTTTGGTAAAGAACTTTGGTAGTTTTAGTAAAAACATTATAGAAATGATATACAGGGTGTCCCGTAACGCTTAATTAATATTTCAAGGCGTGAAAGAGAATGAAATTTTGAACTAAAAGTTCCTCTTTCAATTTTGGCTCAGACCATTATTTACAGAGTTATTAACGAATAAAGTTAATCAATTAGATCGCGTTTAGCCGGAGTACGCAGAGATCGGAAGAGCACACGTCT
>NW_012076954.1:0-1350 GCF_000956235.1 Wasmannia auropunctata
TGTGCTCTTCCGATCGACAAATATCTGTTATATAAAATAAGAAACGATTTATACAGAAAAAAATTATACGTAAATATTAAATTTAAATGCTAAAAGTTTTAAATTTACAATTACTGTGATATAAAATTGTCTGTACCTGAAAAAGCTAAAATAACATATAGGCTGTAGATACGTTGGCATTTCTTCTAATTTTACATAAAATCCAGCGAATAGCATTAATGGTATACTCATTGCCGGAACTAAAAATATACCTAACTGGAAGAAATTATATTTAATTTCATTATTATCTTTTCATATTAAATAAAAATGGAATTAAAATTTGTATGGTATAATGTGATCAATTAATTAAAAAAATTTATTGTTATAAGTAAATAGTTTAATAATTTATTATGTAAATTATGTATTATGTATTATGTAATACCTCAATGTCAACAGCTGTGCCTACAAGTATTCCGACTGCTTGTGCAAGAAGCGTAATTAACATGCAAATGCCCCACGCCTGTAGAATTCTATTATATTCCATTGGCTGTCCTGTCATGTAATATGATATAAACAGAAAGGATGAAGCGCAAAGTATCTAGAAATTAAATGAACATATAATTGACTTAAAAACAATGACAATATATTTAATTACAGTTTGATATTTATCCAGAATTTTATCTCTGAAAGGAATAATTAGTAACAAAGTTGTATAACGCTAAATAAAGTCATACTTGCATCAGGAGATCCGTTAATACTTTTACGCTGTAGTAGGATTTCAAAGAGTACCAATTATTTAAATGTTCTTGCAGGAATACTGCCGCTTCCGTGGGAACTAGAATGAGATATATTTAATATATATTATCACAAATTATGTATATGTATTATACAATTATTTATAAAATTTATCAAACGCATTTATCATAATTAGCATAAATGTAGCAGGGTGAAAATCTTGTCAAAGAGATTTTATCAGTTGTTTAGAAATAAAAAGGGATCATAATAACATATAATTTAATTTCATTTGCAAGTAAAATAACAAATAATGCATTTATACGTAAAATTAAATTTACACATATCACTTACCTATTAGCACTGCCATTATGGAATTTGCAAGATATAGAGTAACCTGCAAAATAAATAAGAGAGCAATGTTGCTCACTATTTTTTCCGCGACATCGCCAAAATTATAATAAACCTGCCCTAATAACAGAGCGACTACGATGTGCGTCGCTAATCTTAGTTTCGTAAAGGTCTGAAAGATTAACCAAAATGATATCATTTTTATTTTCCAATCAAACCATTTATTAGTATTACATTCTATTCTACTTTTAAAAGATTTTACTCACATAGATCGGAAGAGCACACGTC
>NW_012076955.1:0-408 GCF_000956235.1 Wasmannia auropunctata
TAAAAGCTGAACCTCTGTCCAAAACAATTTCCTTCGGAATTCCAAATATGTTAATTAATAATTGTAAACATTTACAGGTTTCTTTGGCTGCTGTGGTTTTCGTAGGGAAAAGCCACGTATAACGCGAGAATGCGTCTATGACTTAATACTAAAATGTGTTTGAACTCGTCTATTGTTTCCGGCAGTGAACCGAATGATCGATGTGGATACTCTGAAAGGATAGGGCTGGTGTTTGAAACTCGAACAGCTGTAATATTTCCGCGGACTCTGCTGTACTGTATAAAAACACTGCGTGGTGACGTCACGCATGAGATTGCTATCCATTGTCGCTTCATGACCCTTTCTAGGGCGTTACACTCGCTCAAAACACTGACAAATAAAATGCATGGCTCGCCGATCGCTGTTTTC
>NW_012076956.1:0-801 GCF_000956235.1 Wasmannia auropunctata
ACTCTTCGGGGGGCTGCCAGAACTCTTAAGAAATTGCCGGATTTCCGAAAAAATTTTTCGACTGATATGGACTCAAAAATTTTTAAAAAATTTTTTTGGAATTCCAGCAATTTCTTGAGAGTTCTGATGGCCCCCCAAAGAATTCTATCAATAACCCTTATGATTAGAATTGCTAAAATAAAAAACAAAAAAGTTATGGCCTTTTAAAGTTACAGAAATGTGAAGTTGACCCCCCATGTCTTCAAATAGTATTTTCATCTCTTTAATCAATGGAACTCTTTTTAAAATCGATAGAGAACTCTAGAACTCTTCGGGGGACAACCGGAACTCTGATTATTTTTTTCGAATTTTAAAAAAGTGGGTCCACTTCACAGAGGTTCGTTAATCATGGGATTTTTAGTTATTTGAGGGGGAACACCACTGTGACGGTCGAAAAAAAGGCTATTTTCGTGAATTTTTTTGTGAAAATTAATAAATTGTATGAACTATTAGCTTTATATTGATAAAACGTATATTTAAGATTGTATAAAAAAAAATCATAAATTAATATTAATATTTGTGGCCACCATGTTCGATGATGTAAACCACCATTGGAAAAACATGGGTGCACGGGCGCTCGTGCTGCGTCTGAACGGGATCTCTGAAATCAAAAATTCTTTTTTTATTTTAAAGTATATGAGTGTAGTTTTAGTTGCACGTACGGATTTTTTGAAAAAATAATTTTTAACAAAATGGTATTGTTTTAAAAAAAGAGTTAGTATTTTACGAGAAAAATCGTTACTTTTTTAAATTGTTTTTCAA
>NW_012076957.1:0-603 GCF_000956235.1 Wasmannia auropunctata
CAGCCCGCTCAGAGATGTGTATAAGAGACAGGAGCTAGATACATTAGCATGTGTGTTTTAATCGTGGAAAAGGAAATTTTATTCTATGCGATTAATACGAAGTATTTTGTATCCAACAAAAATGGTATTTTTGTCGATAAAACAGACGGGCTTTAGCATCCTCTTAAGGCGATGCTGGAAGGTCGGCCAAATTTGCACGAGGTCGATAAAACAGACCCTTTAATTTCAGTGATATCTTTAAATGAACTTCTTACAATAGTAAAAGGTTTTCAATTCCGTTCAGTCAATTCGGAGATATCCATATAACTGCAATATATTAGTATTCTGTCCTATAATCAACATCGCTAAAAGCAAAGTTATGTTTTGACATATATCGTACAAATCAGTCGATTACAAAAAAAATGAAGTGAGTTTTTGTTGGCTCATCTTCTATCTTTTGTTCTTATATTCATATATTGTATGTATCTATATGTAGGATTAAGGCGATGCTGGAAGGTAGAAATTACCGACACATTGCAGTTTAGTAAATTTTTCTGAATTGGCTGAACGGAATTGAAAATCCTTTTATAGGGTTGAAATAGACATGAAATTGTGGTGTTAGAC
>NW_012076958.1:0-307 GCF_000956235.1 Wasmannia auropunctata
TGTATCTCATGATGGAAATACATTAAACTATTTGAAAATATTAAATTTATATTCGAAAAGAAAATTCGGAAACTTTATATTAAGTTAAAATTTGAAAAGGATAAAAAAGACAGATGAACGCTGCATTGAAGAAATAATATACTTGATACACGGAACAGATACTGTTATAATTTACCTATTTCATTTATCCAGTTGTTCTTTAATTTTTGATTATATAAATTTTAAGAGCGGATCGAGAAGTACGAAACCTTTTAAAGAAGAAAAATAATACGCTGTTTGTGTGAGTAGTAGGAAGAGTATAGCGAAA
>NW_012076959.1:0-607 GCF_000956235.1 Wasmannia auropunctata
TATATATATATATATATGTATAAATTATATCATATATATCGTGCATTAAGGCGCCTACATACAACATTTATATTATATTCTGTTAGTTTTAAGAAAACATATTGATAAAATATTTTAAATTTATATATATCTTAATTGTTATGTTCATTATAGTATTTCTATATAGAAATGATATCCTTGTATTTGACAAAAAGTAAAATAAAATTTTTTTTATAGCATAGCTAGAAGTAATTTAATTTTTAAGAATAACGTACATTAGGCAAAGTTATGTGTATGTGTCCAACCGTATACAACTATAATCGTCATTGGCCTATCTCGCGAATATAATTTTGTTAAGCACTGTATGCGGTCGGATATATATATTTATAATGATTATAAAATACATACATGATAGCAGAGAAGATAGACGTGTATAGAAGCACGGATCTCTATCCTATGTCAGAATGTATTACGAGCTGGGATACCCCAGAGATTCTTATAGCGTTTTTGGACGGGTTTGATCGCTCCGAGAACAATTAATAATGTCAATGACGTCACAGAGAAGGACGAGGAGAGCATATGACGTTATTAATCGGAGTGATCAAACCCATCCGAAAACGCTGTAAGA
>NW_012076960.1:0-342 GCF_000956235.1 Wasmannia auropunctata
TTTTCTATACGTGAACACTTCTGGCCAATAGGGGGCAGAAACCTAGCAAAAAAGATTGTGCGTAATTGCGTTAGATGTTTCAGGAACAACCCACAACAAATTCAAACGCCAATGGGTGAATTGCCTAACTTGCGAGTAACACCTACGGCCCCCTTTTTTGCCACAGGCGTCGATTACGCGGGTATCCTGATAATAAAGGATCGAAAGGGAAGGGGATACAAAACGAGCAAGGCATATTTGTGCTTATTTGTTTGTTTCGCAATAAAGGCGGTACACTTAGAACTAGTATCTGATTTGACATCAGAAGCATTCTTGGCCGCACTTAGGCGTTTTTGTGCTAGA
>NW_012076961.1:0-503 GCF_000956235.1 Wasmannia auropunctata
TGCTCTTCCGATCTAACACCTATGAATATTTCTGAAAGAAAATATTGCGTAGTTTACTTCCTAGAGCGGTTTTGGCTGGGGTAATTATTTACCCCATGTGCCAGCTATGTTACTGAAGCGAAGTGTGCCAGCTAAGGATTAAGAATGAATCTGTTAGAACCATCTGGTTTTGGAACCAGGAAAAAAGAAGAAATAAATTGATCTTTAGTTTCTGTGCCTTCCTCTATCGCGTTTTTTGTTATTAATTGAGCTATTGCAATCCTAAGATCCGCTAATTCTTGTATTGACCACTTTGGGTTATTTACCACTCTATGCTGTACCGGATTGTTTCTAAAAGGAATACTATAACCTTTAATACAACCTAAGATAAATTTGTCGTTCGTGATTTCTTTCCAAGCATTATCGAAAAAACGAAGTCGACCAGCTATGAAATTTACTTTTATTTCTTCGATGATGACTGGCTCGTCGTCTTCGTTGTGGCTGATTGGTTCGACTTCTTGCGA
>NW_012076962.1:0-637 GCF_000956235.1 Wasmannia auropunctata
GCCATTACACACATAATCTCTGTTTATGCAACCACCGTAATTGCAACGAAAGGCATAGTTAGAACACAGAATATTTTTGCACTCGGCCACTGTCTCGTCAGACGAATCACTGCAATCTGTTCTGCCGTCGCATAATAATTCGCCAGCTATACATTCTCCATTGCGGCATCGAAATCTTTAAACAAATCATACATTAGCTAATACGTTTATAACACTTCATCCGAGTGACGTCCTACGAACATTACTTTGGAATATTGCAATAACCATAAGATATCTTAAAATTAACTCAGATATCCAGTAGACATCCTGTAGATGCACAAATGCCCTATGTGATACTCTATGGATAGATCAGAGAAGATGTCTAGAAAATAAAAAAAGCACACTTATCTCGAACTTGTGCAAGATCTTTGGAGTCTTTGGACCATGAATTTTCTGCATTATGCCATTTCTTTAAATGATAGAAATATTCATATTACCTACTTAATCAATGCACGCAATTATATAAATTTTCAAAAACTTAATTTAATATTATAAAATTAAACAATAAGTGGTAATAAACAGATATGTAAATAATAAATAAGTTTAAAAAAAGAGCATTACTTGAAGCAATTTTAGATTTTAATAATATTTTTATGTA
>NW_012076963.1:0-1100 GCF_000956235.1 Wasmannia auropunctata
TTTGATTCAAACTTTTTTTTTAAATAATCATTAATTCTAAAAAATGTTTTATTATTTTTCTTTAAATTGAAATTTTAAAAAAATTATTAACGTTTATTTTTAAAAAAATTTTAAAATATTTGATATTTTGTAATATAAAATTTCCGCGCTACGCTATAGTTGATTAATAAATCTTTTAACATTTCATTAGAAAAAAAAATATAATTACGCCATATATTTACAATAATTTAATTTATAATTTTTTTAAACCTTTTTACATTTTAAATAAAAAAATTTATATACACCATATATTTATAATTTTTAAAATTTTTTAATTATATATATTTTTTTAAATTCGACTAACTTCTATTTATTACATTTAATTTTTTAAAATTAATTTTATGCGCACGATAAGATCATTTTAATTAATAAATTATACAATATATTTTTACTTTTAAAAACCTTTAATTAACTTATTTAATTAACTTTTAATACATTATTATTATTAATGTCATAAATTTTAAATTTTAAATTAAAATTTAATTTCATTTTAATTATCAAATATCTCTGCGCTTTCCCTACTTGTTCCTACCTCCGGTATTATTTCCCTCCTTTTCTTACTTTGTGTCTGTAAAAATTTATAAATTTCATATATTCATTTACTTTATTATTCATTTTTCTCCTCCCTTATTTTATCTAATTTACCACATCAGTTGAAGATTCCTCATTCTTTCTTTTAGGCAGATGATTTCCTTTTAATAGCTCATTTATTGGCATGTGTCCTTCAATCTTCTTAATGTCATTTAAGTTATTCACCTCTAAATATGGTGGTTTTACTGTTAAATTTAAAACAGAACATAAATATATATATATATATATTGTAACGCCGCAGTCCGCTGCGGCGGAGCAGCGTCCCGCCGCCGTCACAAGGCGCGGGTTCGCGCCCCTTTTTACCGGACCGGCAGCTGCATTGTCGAGATGAGACCGAGATCTCCGGGAGGCCCGAATTGAAAACGCGTACATTTTATTAATTTGCTTTGAACCTCTTGTATGTACCGCGGCACCTCACCGGACAAACGGATCGACGAAGGAGAGGAGTCAAGGTCGCTGACGGCGGAAAA
>NW_012076963.1:3257-4363 GCF_000956235.1 Wasmannia auropunctata
CCAATTTTCGTGTCGCTGCTCCTTGTCGGTCGCCGGAGGGACGAAATCCGGAGGGCTACCATCCTCCCTCCCGAAATCCTACGCGATTTCACCCTTTTTCGTTTTGATCCGCGCTCGCGCGAGATATCTAACTCACGGGAGCGCGTGACAATATATAATCTTTTTTTACTTTTTTTTTAATTTTCCTCAATTTATCATTTTTAATATTTTATATTTTTAATTAATTTTTTTATTTTCACTATTTATATTAAAAATTTTTTTATAACATCAATCATTTATATATTAATTTACATTATTTTATTTTATAACCTAATACTTTTTAAATCTATTTTAATTGTTTATTATATTCTAAAAATTATTATTATTTTTTAATAATTTTAATATTACCAGTAGTTTGCATTGTTCCAATAATTTCAACGTGATCGCCTTTATTAATATCAAATTTAGTGTAATCATCTTCTTTAAAATTTGTAATATGTACTTCTATTTTATAATATCCGTTTGTTATTGAACCACAACCGATTATTTTATTATATTTCTTATTGTTTACTGATGTAAAATTTGTTTTCACATATCCTTTTATTACTATTTAAAATATTTATAATTATTTATATATTTATTATTAAATATATTTTTTTATGTTAATTTTAGAATTAATCAATTTCAATTGGTCATTAATACTTACTAATGGGTTTTACTGTGTTTAAAAGGTTTTCCATTTTAACTAACTCTGGTTCTTCTTCTATCATTCTTATAGGCTTATATTTTCCCCAATTTGAAACAATGCTATTTGATTGGATTTGCAATTCGAAACTAACATTTCCGTTATTAAATTGAGCAGCTTTTGGTGGTCGTGCCTGTACCCCGTCCAAATGGATAATCTAAAATTTGAATATTTGATTTAATTTCGTAATTACATCATATTAATAAATAAAATTAATCTTTAATATTAATGTCTGAAACATTAATTTTTTGTTTTGGCAATTTAAATTGCATATACCAGGTGTACAAGTATGAAATGCGGATTTTAAAAGAAAAAAAAACACGTTAAATTCGGTAGAATGATAAAAAGTACCTTATTCAAAGTATGTTCCATCGCTTTTTAT
>NW_012076964.1:0-630 GCF_000956235.1 Wasmannia auropunctata
ATAACTAAAGATATGTGCTTATATTCATCATCAATGAAAATTAATAAACGATCTAATAATAGTTTTGCAATAACAAATGATAAATTGTTTATACAAATTGAATATTTTTTATTTGATGAGCAAACAAAAAATGAATATACAATTTGTAGATCAATTACTGTAGAAAATGCATTACAAAGTAAATTTATATTTTTAAAGAAAATTTTGAAAATTAGCAGAAATTTAATTGCGATTAAAACAACAGATATTGCAAAAATATGCGTTATTCTTGAAATACATAATAACAATAATAAACAGTTATATCTTTGTGTTACTCCAAATATATTTATAAGTTAAAATAAAATACATGAAAAAGATATTTGAACATCTATTAAATTTTCAAAATATTTTATGTAAAATATTTGTTATGCAAATACAGTTTCTTTACAAAATCTTATAAGACAAGTATTAATTTCCATATAGATCCGCATAGAAATTTGCATAAGAATCTATATAGTATATGAAAATCTATGTATATAGATTTCAGTATAGATTTTCAACATTAATATTTCATATAAATTCTCACATAATATCCCGAATTTCCATTAAATATTTTATATAAATTTTTACACACACACACACACACACACA
>NW_012076965.1:0-1315 GCF_000956235.1 Wasmannia auropunctata
GTTCAGACGTGTGCTCTTCCGATCTTCACACATGGTTGAATTTGTATTAAAATAACCTTTAATTTGGTTATAAAAAAATTTAAAAATTAAAAAAAAATGTGAAGTGGTAGAATTAGTTAAAAAAAATTTTTTTTTTTATTTTTTTTATTACTATCATAAAGTACACTTCAAGCCATTCAACTTTGATCCATAACATTTTTTTCTATTTCTCATAATATAGTTTCGACAATATTCACGTCGGAAGAAAAAAACCGATTTTTTTTAAGGAGTGAATTCATCCCTTCAAAATGAAATGGAGCACCAACAAAAAATAGTTTTGTACTACGGATGAACTGCCCTACTTTTACACAAAGTTTCAAATTTTTCTGAATTTTCGGATTTCCTAACTTCTCTTGTCAGCCACAACTTCAACATAACACGGATTTTTTATTAATGGATTCTTGTAGCTTAACTCGAGAGCTTTCCAAAACACATAGATAAAATATCTTTCAATTAAGTAAATCGTGAATTATAAAAGCTTAAATTATAAAGCTTGAATGTCGCAGTATTATCTAAGATGTCCGAACACTAGAAATTTTTTTTGGATGTGGTTTTCAGGATCATGCGTCTTTGATAAAACATGTGAAGGTCGTGACCATTGGAGATTGATTTCCTTTTTTTTTTCAAAAAATAATAATTTTTAAAAATGAAAATAATATCAACAACCTTTAATGGCCTTGATCTTGACATGTGTTGACAAGATCATGATCCTGAACAACATTCAAAAGGTTTTACCCAGTGTTCGGACACCTTGGGTAATGCTAATGCCGACGGTAGGGGAAAGTTGCCAAATGCGTACCGGTCTCATAAAGCGTACCTCTTCAATATTTTATAGTTGCACTTAATAGAAGCAATATTTACAAACAACAGTTACAAAAATATGAAGTAAATAAGAAATGTGTAAGATAGACAAAAAATGAACAGGTTACATCTTGTTTTATGCTTGCTATCAACATTTAAAAAAAATCAGATGTACAATTGATGTAAATTTTTGATCAATTTATATAGCTGATACTATAATGTAACCATGCAATTTTTAATTGAATCGTTATTTTTTCCTAAAAGAAAATTTATGATAGCATATTTTACATTTATTGTATATACATATTTACAATTATTATAAAAATTATATCAACATTTTTATCATTTCTGTCAAGTTTCCTAAATCATACCTAACCTAATCAGCATAAGAGTTCTTATATCGTATCGGTACAATTTAGAAACATTAATGTGTCTTTATCTTTATAGATCACATGAGATAATTAACATTATTTAT
>NW_012076966.1:0-335 GCF_000956235.1 Wasmannia auropunctata
CAGAAAATCAAAAGCGAACATTGTACCCCAATATAATACCGATGTGACACCGGTCATGCGCTGGAGTTGTTTAACTTTTGTCTCTGTTTCTTGTAAAGGGTGCACTACAAAAAGTGACACAGTGGAAAAGAGGAATGAACAAAATATTAAAACGACCAGAAATGATTGTAGTTCCGACATTAGTTTAAAATTCCAAAGTTGTGTAATTGGTAATTGTTGCCTAGACGCAATGATCGAATATTTATCGCCAGAAAAAGCTTTGATGAACGAATTACTTAAGAGATTTATCGTTAACGGCACGCTGTGTATTGCTGAGCCGGAATAAAAACCATTAG
>NW_012076967.1:0-566 GCF_000956235.1 Wasmannia auropunctata
CTTGCCAGCCCGCTCAGAGATGTGTATAAGAGACAGATTTTGTCCCCTTCAAAGTAATCCCCATCAGATATTATACACTTGTGCCAACGTTTTTTCCAATCCTCGAAGCACTTCAAAAAATCATTTTTTGTGATCTTGTTCAGTTCCTCCTTTGATGCCGTCTTTATCTCCTCAATCGTAGCGTAGCGTCGTCCTTTCATGGGCCTCTTCAATTTCGGGAACAAGAAAAAGTCACAGGAGGCCAGATCAGAAGGGGGGGTCGTCGCGGACAGAGTCCAACAGCTCCTTAGCAATGTTAATGCGATGCTGTTTTTGGTCGAAATTGAGCAATTTTGGTACGAATTTCGCGGCGACCCGTCTCATGTCCAAATCATTGGTAAAAATCGAATGGCACGAGCCAATCGATATGTTTAGGTCCTCAGCAACTTCTCTAACGGTGATTCGACGATTGGCCAATACTATTTTCTTCACTTCATCAATGTTTTCGTCTGTTGTTGACGTGCTCGTCCGGCACGCTCTTCGTCGTTCACATCTTCTCGGCCCTCTGAGAACATTTTGTACCACCG
>NW_012076968.1:0-736 GCF_000956235.1 Wasmannia auropunctata
CGCGCACGATGCACAATAATTCATTTAGCTTTACGATATACGCTTTAAGAAATACTACCCGATTAATGTATTAAAGACCAAATTTCGGGTTCAAGGTCGATTATAGCAATGTTCCAAGCGTTCAAAGGGGTAGTTACTTCTTCCAAATGGTAGGTCTGTTCACCCAAAACAAGATTTAGTCGGAATTTTTTCGGAATCTTCTACAGGGCCTTTATTTAACTAGATTATTAATACGTTTTTAAGGATAGAAAACAATTTTTTTACAAGTTTTAAAGTATATTGCTTTGTGGTCTTGACGTCAAATCAAATGCTCCAATTTGACAATAACAAATTTTTTATTATAAAAAATGAAATGAGTATACATAATAATAAAAATATGATTTAATTAATTGAAATAAACTACCTATGCAAAATAAGAAATGGAATCATATACAACAAAAATAGTAATGGAATTTTAATGAAATCATAATTGATGATCTATATATAATTCATAATATATTATCGAAAATTTGGAAAATCATGAATTTATTTTATATATTTTATAGAAAAAAACAATAATTATGTGGAAAATTTCATATGAATTATATAGATCATCAATTATAATTCTATTTCTATTTTTGTTATATATGATTCCATTCCTTATTATACATATATAGGTAGTTTATTTCAATTAATTAAATCATATTTTTGTTATTATATACTCATTTCATTTTCTAATGAAGAATTTTTTATTGTC
>NW_012076969.1:0-318 GCF_000956235.1 Wasmannia auropunctata
ATGTATTTTAAATGTTTTTGAAATTAATGTAGATTAAAAATTAACAAATAAATAAAGGATACAGGCATTAAAGTTTTACTTTATATAATATTGCAGTCTTTTATAAACATAGAAAAAAAATATCTATATTTTACAAAAGGAATAATACTATGTTAATTTAGCAAGTACAATACATTATATATATTGTACAATGCATACATTGTATTGTACAATATATACAATAACAAGTAAAACTGAAAAGTGAATAAACAATTTATTTATATCTCTGCATATGATCTTTGAAGCATGAACCATGCGCACATGAAACATAGTGTACAG
>NW_012076970.1:0-515 GCF_000956235.1 Wasmannia auropunctata
TATTATATTTTTAATTTATTAAATTAAATTTTTTTTTAATCATGTATACGTTAATACAACTTGGATTCCGTTGGTTTAATTTGATACAATAGTTTTTTCGGGGTATATTAATTACGAAATAATTTTGTGTGATTATTATATATTAAAGATAATGCCACTTAGGTTTTTTTATGATTTAACAACAGTTTTTTTTTCGAAGTCACATTATAAATATATTTAAGATGATACAAAGGTCTAATTTTTTTCAATCTGATACAATTTTTTTCGAGGTAAACAAAACTAGTAACATTGTCTAAGGAAAAAAACTTTGCGTTTAATGTACTTTAACACTCTCTCGTAAACCAAAGTTTACTAACTAATTTCTATTGAGGGGTTTAATCTATTAATCCCATTTCTTCTTTGAATTTCTTTAGTTTGGGATAAAAAAGGGCTTCAGTAAGTCTATCAGCAGTCATCTCCTCGGTTGGAACGTATTGTAGTACGATATTCCTCTTTTGACATGATCCCGCAGGAAA
>NW_012076971.1:0-319 GCF_000956235.1 Wasmannia auropunctata
AACTCATGAGTTTATGCGTTGTGATTTTCCAGCATTTACGTTAAACATTTATGATAAAATTTCGCAGAGTACATTTCAGTTGGTTTTTTCAACAGATTTTCTATTTAAAATTTGTCGAGTACTTATGGCTTCTCGAATATTTAATTAAATTATGTCATATTGCAAATTTCATATATGTATGTATACATATATGTATGTATACACACACAGGATTTGTTTTAATCCATCTCGAATATCTTGAAAAAAAATTTAAAAAAAAAATGTTTCAGACAAAAATTATTTGAAGAGAAATGATGTAAAGAGAAATAATGGTAATTAA
>NW_012076972.1:0-321 GCF_000956235.1 Wasmannia auropunctata
AAAAATTATTAAAAATTTTTAATTTTAATTTAAAATTAATAAAAGAAATAATATTAAAGAAAAATAAATGATAGATGTTAAATTAATTTTTAATTTAAATTTTATCTAAAATTATTTAAATTTTTTTTTAATTTTTATATTATTAATGCTTATTTTTTTTTTCTTAACACGTGCTGCCTCTAGATGTTCACATATTTGACGATCACGCGTTTCTTATTCGCACCATCTGAGAACGCCGACTATTAATAGAAACTAATATGGAAAAATGTTTATTAATGATATTATGTTTTGAAATTATTTTTATTTAATTTCTATACATAT
>NW_012076973.1:0-602 GCF_000956235.1 Wasmannia auropunctata
CCGATCTTTTATTGTAACGTCGAATAATTAATTATCATTATAAGCAATCAATTGATTGCTTTTATCGAATGCGTACAACAGTTTGGCTGCAACAGCAAAATTTTTTCTTTTGTGGAGAAATATAGAAGCTTTTTGTACTTCTTTTGACGAGATACATTTCACCAAATAAAAAAAAAGTTATACATTTATAATCCTTAGAACTACAATTTCAAGAACTTTATTTCTAGAAAAAGTTTAGCTGTGGATACAAAATATTCCCACGTGGAAAGATATATTGGAAGCATTCAAAGAAAATAGAGAACGAACAACGTCGAAGAAGTTTGACCAATTAATCTAGCAAATCTAAAATTTTTGTCTATAGAGACCAAACTGCTTTTCGCTTTAATAAAAATTTATGTATGGTGACTATATCAATGGGTGTAAATGATCTCACAGTATTCGTTGCACATTCGTTCGATAGATGTGACATTCCATCACGTTTGGACCAATTTCAGAATTTAACAGATGTAATATATTTCATGTATCATGCATGATTATCACTGTCTGCCTTATGACCATTTAAACAATATGATCATAATGAGTTTACAGTACCGATTATCAGT
>NW_012076974.1:0-880 GCF_000956235.1 Wasmannia auropunctata
AGACGATCTCAAATATAAGAATCGATTACGAGTACCGACCTATAACTTTGTTAATTTTACGAATCGGGCTAAATCCTTTTGCAGACATATTTTCCATATCAAATACTTACAAAATATGTAAAAAAAAATCGATTTTTCCGATCCACTAGACTAGAATACCCCTTTAAATCAGTTACTGTAAGAAATTACGGAGAGTCCGTAGGTGTGCCAAAAATCTATCTGTAATAAATTTTTTCATTATTAAAAACAAAAAACGTGAAATACAAAACTAATTTTATCGTCGCGATAAAATCATCATATGGAATTAATGTGCTTTTTGAAATTAGATGCCACCTCTTTAAAATGCAATTAATAGTCATGTCTGTGGGAACATTTGTAAATAATGATACCACATCCAAAGATGCTAGTTTGTGTCCTTGATCCAAGCGGAAATCATTAAGATTTCTAACCAAACGGAAGCTATTGGCTACATAGCAAAATGCAGATGGAATACTATTTTTTATGATGACAAGTAGAAAATTAGCAAGATAATAATGGACTATTGGTAGACGAAACTACATATTATGCGTAAAGGAAAACCAGGTTTATAGATCTTAGGCAATCCATAGGTTCTCGGGATAATTCCATCACTGTATAACAAACTCTTATATATTTCTTCTATATATACAGTGGCGGACAAAAGTAAGTTTAAAGTCGTTCTATCCTCTAAAAATAGGCAAATTTCAAGATAGAGCAACTTCGTTAAAAATTATTGTAAAAAGATTTTTAAAAAAGCATTTTAAAGCTTGAAACCTCCACTTTTCAAGTTGAAATGGTAGAAAACGATTAACTAACTTATTTCAAAGTCGTATTGATACAAATGGAGGTATGAAAAATAGCA
>NW_012076975.1:0-496 GCF_000956235.1 Wasmannia auropunctata
ATTTTTTTTAATTCTGTTGACTAAACGTGCTCAGGCGCACTACTACAATTATTTTTCCATCCGGACGAGACCCGACGGCATAATTATGATCGAACTTTACTTGGTAAGTTCGTTTGATCTATAAATAAATAAGTAGGATAATTTTCGAAAGTATACAATTTTATTAATTTTTCAGAGCCAAAACCAACAAGGTTGCAGTAACAAACTCAAAAAGTAATAAAGATTCTAATAATCTTTATGATGAATGATCACAATATCAAAACAATATGATGAATTGAGTTGAACTTTTCGTTTTGTTTTTTATTACATTTTATAATTTTATTTAACAAAGATAACAAATTTTGATATGCAAAACAACAAATAATTATTTGTAATAGCAACTATTAAACTGTTATTTTTTACGTGTAATGTGCATTAATTAATACGTAGTATATGTATTCTCGTAATCAGTATTATTACTTTACTGTAATTATAAAAATAAAATATATATATTAAA
>NW_012076976.1:0-1328 GCF_000956235.1 Wasmannia auropunctata
GGAGTTCAGACGTGTGCTCTTCCGATCTAAATTATTGGTTGATTTTAATTACTAATGTATTTTCAATACTTTTAGAAGAAATTACCAATGCATAAAAAGATAAGTAAAGTTTGTGTAAACCAACGATCAAAAAATAATTTAATAACCACATATATTTGACCAAGGCGAAAAAATTGATGGCCGATAATCATAATGTACAAATGTAATTTGTATATCACAACCTTCAATATTATTGATATTATGACTAAAAATAGTATAATCATTCCTACAATAAAGGCACATTGAACGTCAAAAGACCTGTTGCAGAAAGGAACAAATCCTGAATCTTCCGGATTGCCCCCGGATAATCATAAATTTCGGCAATGAATCAACGACTGTCGCCATTTCCCATTTATCATTACATAATTTAAATAATTATGCAAAATGACAGATTAAACAATTCACATTTATTAATGGAAAAATATTTATTGGAAAAAATAAAATTTCTTATAATATTTTTTAATAATTATTTTTAACTTTAAAAATCATTTGGCCGTCGTCGCTAACTAATGCCGAAAATATTATTACCAGGAATCCGAGTTTGTTAATAGAAAATCCAGGATTAATTCTAGATCTGCAACAAGCACTTCCAATTGTCAATGAGAAGATAAATCGTGACAAAGATTGCTATGAGATCACCACGATCGGATATTATGTAATCTCTACTTAATACGAAAAAATTAATAACGAGGTATTTGCGCCAAGATTGAAAATGCGCATGAAAAGAAAACAAAAATGACAAAATTTAATATATATTAAACATTGCGCAATATGACTAAGTTAAACGTAAAACAAATATTTAACACGGCACAAGTTCAAGTAAATTAAAAAATAAATATTGTAAAAAAAAAAATTCAATTGGTAGCATTTAAATGACCAAAACAAAAAGTTAATATGTGATCGATAATTCCTCAAAAAAACTTAAAAATAAAAATTAATTTAATATACAATAATTACTAAACATTTTTAAAAATTGTCTTAATTATGTATGCATTTATCGTTTTCGTCTTGTCATTTCGTCACGTCCCCTGTAATGTTTCTGCGAAAAATATTATTCCTAATTATTTTCTTTATCTTATCATCATTCCATTATCCGCGACCCATTGTTAAGAGCTTCCTCCTAAGTTCTCTTCTAGCTGCACCTATAACTTTTCGTCATCAGAAAAAAATCTCCTATTGCATTCATCATTCCATTCAGAAAAAACTCAACAATTTCTCGGTACTACCTAATGACTCTGCTTCAGGTTCTCCATGGCACGTGCAAAAGACATAGATCGGAAGAGCACACG
>NW_012076977.1:0-335 GCF_000956235.1 Wasmannia auropunctata
AATAAATTAATAAAAAGTAGATAGAAGCGCGAAGAAATCATCTCCTATTTAACAAGCATTTTAATAAAAAATTCTTCTCAAAAATTCCTGAAGATGACAAAATAAGTTATTAAAATTGTTCAATTAATAAATTGTGTATAGACGAAACTGTTTTAACATTTTCTTGAAATATTGAAGGTATACAGGAAAAAATCAATATCGTTATAAAAAACTGAAGAAGTAATACGTGAAAAAAATTTTTAACAGTAATTGAAAGTAGAATAAAGCTTCTTTTTGTCGTTCGATCTTACTTAGACAAATATTTATGCAATTTAATTATTATAAATAAAGAAATA
>NW_012076978.1:0-353 GCF_000956235.1 Wasmannia auropunctata
AATTGCTTAATCTTAGGCTGGTATTTATAACCAATTTTTATTTCAAGACAGTCTTAAGACTTTTAGCTAGTCACCGCGGTAATATTGGAATCGTGATAAAACAACTGCCGAAATCTCGTCGCGCGGAATAGCTCGCCGGAAACAGGCGGCGAGAATGGCTCAGGGCGAGGGAGGAGGAGAGCAATCAATTTTAAAGACGGATTTTAAATGAATATAAAGAACTGGTTTATTCTATAATATACAGGGTGTCCGGTAATAACCGGATAATATCTTGTGGACTGGTAGAGCAGATTAAACTGGATCGAAAAGTCCTCTACCATTATGCAAAATTCGCAATCGTTAACGAGATATTA
>NW_012076979.1:0-383 GCF_000956235.1 Wasmannia auropunctata
AAAGTAACGAGTTATTGTAGAATAAATATAAAAGCACATACTTTGATAACTTTGAGTAACACTAAATTTTATCTTTGGTTTTTTTACTATCAATAAAAAATTTTTTTAATAAAACGAAGTATTTTCTAATCATTCTATCGATAATATTCAATGATCTGAATCTTTTTGTATTAGAATATTTTTTCGCAAATACGATTATTTTCGGGATTTAATCTAAAAGCAGTCAAGCTATAATTAAGTTTAAAATAAATTTTTTTATTTTATTATTGCAATAAAATACATACATGTGTTTAAAATATTCACTATGTTAATCAAAACATATCTGTAGTTTTCGTGGAAAGCTTGCTTGAACTTATTCTAATTCTTGAATTGTTATTTCGTGA
>NW_012076980.1:0-936 GCF_000956235.1 Wasmannia auropunctata
TGTGATAAGAGAGTTTGTTGTCCATAACAAGATTGTGTCTAATTGTTCCGCATGTTTATCAAACACTCGTAACTCGAAACCTGACGAGAACATCCTATACAGCTTAGCTTACGGTCCACTTGATACTACAAATTAGAGCTGGTGATTTGCTTCGAAAGCTTCGACATTTGAAGCTTCGGCATACCTTCGAATACTTTCTTTGTAAGATTCGTGAGAATTGTCACTTTATAAAAAATAATTTTATTCAATAAATCTTGCAATAATTTCTTACAGTACTTTACTACAAGGCGTGTTACAAGATGCGTATGCTTATAATATTGACTCGACGAGCTGCCGCTGCAGTCGGAGGGTCCTCTATTTATACCCAAAAATTAGAGATATCGAAAGTTCTAGGGCTGGCGAGTTATCGCATGATTTATTGTTATCATATCGAAAAGGGACTTTGGTCTTCCTGTTAGTTTCGGAAAAACATGCATTGTCAGTTTAGAATATCCTAAAAACGTACGTATATGATGTTATACGTATAGAGAAAAAAAATGCTTTTAACTCTTATCCTAATCGAGAAAGAAAGGAAACATACATTTTGTTATCAAGTAGAGGGACAATGGTCACATTCAAAGTTTCGAAAAATACATTCAGTAAATAATGAGTTTATTCAGAAAATTTATAAATAAAAAAAATTATGTATATGCTTAAAATATACAAAATTATTCTTAAAATATTTAAGAAAAAAAGTATTATAATCTGAAATATTACAAATTAATAATTAAACTTGATACATATATAAATAAAGAAAGATAATGATCAAAACAACCCAATTAAGAGAATTAAAAACAAATAAAAATAAATTTATTCTCAAAACGTCGAAGCTTCGAAGGCACTTCGAACTTTAAAAGCTTCGAATATTCGAAGTAAGTAAATTGTAAAAAGTAACAG
>NW_012076981.1:0-789 GCF_000956235.1 Wasmannia auropunctata
GTATATATATGGTTATGTAAATATATTTAGAAGAACGTATGTTTCAAGGTAACGTGAATAAACAATTACATATCAGGATTGCAAGAAAGATTATCATATGCCTTGATAGTCGAATTGATAAGACGCCCGCCCGGAGAGAGGTTCAAATCCCGGCTGACAATGAGATAATATTTTTCGCAATAAGTTATTTTCACAATATTTAATTGATGTTATGAGCATCGATTTATTAGATTGCCATTAACAATTTAATTGTGATATTACGTACTTTCGGTTTTTAGCTACGTTGTAAGTCCGATTATGCGGCAGGCGGTTTATTTGAACCGATAAATTGTAAGATTCACACAGTATTATAATATTATCGAGCACCAAGATCCGCTTGGACCGTATTGGCAGTAATTTTTCGTTTCTTAATTTGTATGCAACATTAACGGTCTATCCTAATACTTATAATTATTATGACTGAATTAGCGTAAATAAAATCAATAAAAAACGTTATTAAAGCTGACAATTACATATCCAAAGACCAAATGTAATAAAGAAAATTTGATGAAATTTATATATGAGTAGATATATATGTATTACGTATATATGTATAATACGCATTGTGAATTAGTATATATCTAAATAAAATTGATGCGTATATAATTCAATGCTAGACCTAGTAAGAAAAACAATAATAAATAATTTTAAAGTAATAAATTTAATCAAAAAATTAAATTAAATAAAAAGCGCCAAGTGTTTTTACATACAAATTATTTTATTAAGATTTAATTTTAGATCGGAAGAGCA
>NW_012076982.1:0-306 GCF_000956235.1 Wasmannia auropunctata
GTAACATTCGCTTTGTAACGTTACTTATTACACCTTTATGTTACGCTAACAAACTTCTAACGAAGCAACGATGTTCTTGTTTGTAATACATGAAACAACGCCCATCATAAACGAGATGTGAGATTTAAAGTGTATTCTATAAACTTAATCTACAATGTACATTCCTCACGATGCCGCAAATTCTTCATTAACTGTAAAACTGTTAAATCAATTTTTTTTATATTCTTGCCATATTTGGTGCAGACACATTTATGATTATTTTTAAAAATACCACAGAATAATTAATTAATTTAGCGGTTTTGTTTA
>NW_012076983.1:0-977 GCF_000956235.1 Wasmannia auropunctata
TATCTGTAAGAAATTAGACAAATTGATACAAAGACGAATAAACGTAATGCCTCTGAAACCACAAGCATTTCCATTAACTTCCGTGGAAGAAGTTAATCGTTTCAACGATATAAGTGACGAAGATTATGAGAACGTTGTAAGTATGATGTTACTAATAAATGTGCTTTATAGATTGTGAAAAAATATATAAACATTAATTACTTGAAAATAAGTAATTATTTTCATTAAGTGTAGGGTATGAAAGTAATTTTTTTTAAATTGAATATGAATAAACAAATCAGACTGCAATAATTATATGTTTTATAACGTAATACGTATAAGTTAGATATTAAATGTTATAAACATGAAGACATACAATTGTCAGAAAAATACTTTTTTGTTTATTGCTGCACATTTATGTGTATATTGATCTCATTTTTTCTTTCTTATAATTTAAAATGTGATTTTTTATGAAAAAAAACAACATTTAAAACCACTTTCAAGTTTTTTTCTGTTTTATAAGTGATGGTCCACAATAAAGATTTTTAGCCTTACACCGTAAGATATTGACCAATTACAATCAAATATTTTTCTCATATTACACTATGATTGATCTATTTCTTACTGCTTAGGGCCTAAAACCTTTATAGCGAATCGACACTAAAGGTTGAAAGTGTTTAAATTGACAGTAAAAAAGACCATGTATAACGAACGCCAAACAATACTGCTGATATAATGTTTAAAAAATCCATAAAATTTTTAAAAGGAAACCGAAATCGGTTTTATAAAAAATGGATTTTTTAAATTTAGTATCAGTTTTTTTAAAAGTAAAAAAAATATTAAAGTGATTTTAATTCTTTTATAAAATGTCACATTTCAAGGTATCAAGCGCTGCGGCGCGACGCCAAGTATATAAAACAAAAATCGGGTGATGACTTGTGAGTATAAGGCACTGGCACTATCGAAGCGCTACCGCTAGCTTTATCTCGAAGTTTTGC
>NW_012076984.1:0-302 GCF_000956235.1 Wasmannia auropunctata
ACATATATATAATTAAAAATATATTTAGATGCCTGTATACTATATAATTTTTTAAGTTATTATATACAATACTTTGCGAAAATACGCGCTAAAAAAGAGAAATTTGATATCTAAAAATGTTAATTTTTTTGCTCCTATTATTTTCAATTTAAATCGTGAAAATAATAAACTCTATTTTATCAATATAATTTTGAAAACTGATAAACACCTATATAAAAAAGAAAGCCAATGAAAAAATGTATATAGAATCTGCGATTCAAATACTATAAACCATCAATCGTAAAATATATTGAAAATAATAA
>NW_012076985.1:0-717 GCF_000956235.1 Wasmannia auropunctata
GAGACATTATGCAAGTTCTGAATCTTTAAATTTTAGAGTTGCAGCTGCAGTATGCCAAAAGAATCTTGGTTATAAATATATGGAAAATGTTTTTGACAAGCTTCAGTTGACACCCACTCAGGAAACTATCAAATTTCGACGTCAAAAAGATATAAAAAGGGAGAAAAGAGCTCTACGTTCTAAACAAGTAGCTTATATAATAAAAAGAAAAGGCTAGAGTTAAAAAAAAAATCGTTCTACAAAAAATACTGCTGATAGTAGAAAAGAAGGATTCACTTATCAAAGTAGCATGAACTTAGATTCAATTTCGGAATTAATCCCTAATACAATTCTTAATAAAAATGAAGATATCAGTACGTGTAAAGTTGTAATGTTTGTTTTCAATTGTTGTTTTGTTTTTTTTCTTACAACAACTGTTAGAAACAACTGGATTATCTACAAATGATGAAATATGCCAAATAGCAGCTTATACGAAAGAATCCAGCTATAATATGTATATTATCCCTTTAAAAGGTATATCGAAAGGAGCATCCGCAGTTACAGGGCTTCATGTTTTAAACGGTGAACTATACTTAAGGGAAAATCGAGTGCAAGCCGTGTCTGCTAGTCAAGCTTTTCAGCAATTTTTACAGTATCTGGCTAATTTCAAACGCCCAATTATTCTTGCGGCACATAATGGATTCAGATTTGACACTCCAAGAATAATAAAACTAGCAT
>NW_012076986.1:0-735 GCF_000956235.1 Wasmannia auropunctata
ATGGTATATCTTGGGGAAGCATTCAGAACATGTAGTTTTGCAACAAAGAAATACTGAAGGGGATATTACTTCTGAAATGTTGATTGGTATGGAAGATGTATATAATTCAGAGTTTACTGATTTTGATGACGAGAACGTAAGTTAATATTTTAATAAAGTTAATAAATTAAAGTTAAAAATAAATAAAATTAAATAAATAAATAAATAAAAGTTACAAAATAAATTTAAATAAATAAATAAAAGTTAAAAAATAAAATAATTAGTTACAATTAAAAATTAACTAAAGTTACGTTCAAAGTTATTATTAACTTTTTAACTTTTAACTTTTCAATTAGTTATTATTTAACCCTGCTAACCCAACAAATGAAAAGTTAATAATGCAGCACAATCAACAATTAAAGGATGTTACAAACATAAGAGACAAAAATGAAGATAAGTCTAATGAACAAGAAAAAGCTGATGGTGAAGGTATAAAAACTGAAAACAATTTCTTTTAATAAATAATAAACACAGCTCTTACTATGGCTATGTTCCGATATACACTGCCAGTACTGAAAATGTATAAGTTACGCGCATATAGATTTTCAATATTCACAGTGCATATCGGAACATGGGCTATATTTATTGTACACTCGAACTAAAATGGTAAACAGAAATCTAACTGCAATTATTTAAGCCAAATAATTATGACTCAAAATATATCTCTCTGTATCCTTCTTTATTTTTCAATATCTT
>NW_012076987.1:0-1198 GCF_000956235.1 Wasmannia auropunctata
AACCTTTACAATTTTGTTCCTATTGCTGCATTCGCTGCATAATTTAACATTATCTAAAACTAATCAAAAAGATTTTAAACATTCATGAGCTTCATGTAAATACAAATCAGAATTGAATCGTATTATGGCAAAAGGAGGTTATAACGCATGATTACAAATATCTCTTTTTTACGAATACTTCCTTCTCGATCTACGACTGCGTAGAATAAAAAAAATCACAGAAAACGATATTGTAAGTGACCTATTACGTACAACTCAGAGAGAGATTTCATTATGTTATTGTTCGCGTAAGTATTATTGTATCTATTATATTCATTTCAAATTAAGATAATAAAATAATTATCTTTATTATTGAAGCTTGTACTTCATATAGTCACACTTTGCAACAACGTTGCAGAATGTTTTTGCAAAATTGCTGCAATACGTTACTAACATTCTAAGAAAGTAATATAAATCGTATTGATTTTATTTAACTATTGATCTTATTCCAGCAAAATGTCCGACTCAAGCTCTAAACGAAAACGAAGTTTTGTACATAAATTTTTCAAGAAATACAACGAAACTTCAGTACAATGTACCTTCCTTTATAAAAAAAAAACTCTCAACTTTGAGTGTTACACACTAAAAAAACGCTCAAATTTGGGTGTTAACACTTAAAAAGGACGCTCAAATTTGGGTGTGATTTCGGATCATCAATTGAAGGTTACACTCAATTGAGGGTTAACGCCCTAAAAAAAACCATCAAAATAACACCGAAATAAAACCCTGAAATGAAATTCACTCAAATAAAAGTACCCAAAGAGCACAAAGTCGTCTAGATGACTAAAAAAATTTATTTTTTTATTATTACATATTATTTTTAGAGTTTAATTTGTGTTTACTATTCCGCATATTTTCTATTTTCCCAGATAGCACATGGACGTCCAGTGGACGTTCAATGGATGTTCAAGTTCGGACATCGGGACATCCATAGTCGGTCCAAATATAGTCCAACGAACGTCCATAGGAAATCTTACGGACGTCCGTTATGCACAACCTCGGACGTCCACTGAACATTCGAAAAAAGGACTTAAAATGGATCTTAATTTTTAACGCTCTATTTTTCATAATTACTACTGGAATAAACTTAAAAATTCTATAAAAGAAAAGTTTAGAAATAATAACAAATCTGAGATCGGAAGAGCACACGTCTGAACTC
>NW_012076988.1:0-373 GCF_000956235.1 Wasmannia auropunctata
CCCTTTGTTTTCTTGTATTATAATAATTAATTTTTAATAACAGATTACTTAATATAATTACTGGAGGATCAATTACCGCAAATTGGAAGCTCAAATTTCCATTAAGTTGAACGCTGAGATTGACTCCAAAGAGAGTTGAAACGTTCATCTTGCGTAATGCAGTAATGTACATACAATACTAATAATTGTTAATAAATATCTTTTGGGCACCAGTTACAATCGCGCTGATTCTTTCTAGCCTTATTTTATTTTGTATTTTTTTAAATAGAGATTTTTTATATCAATATTGTTAATTTAATTATCCACAAATGAAATAAAAATAACGTAAAATCGAACTATTTTGTGTCCAAACAAACGCAATTCTCGTGTTTCG
>NW_012076989.1:0-516 GCF_000956235.1 Wasmannia auropunctata
ACGCATGAGATTGCTATCCATTGTCGCTTCATGACCCTTTCTAGGGCGTTACACTCGCTCAAAACACTGACAAATAAAATGCATGGCTCGCCGATCGCTGTTTTCGGCCAATAACATGACCAAATATGGCAATGTTGTTGGCACGGGAACACCGGTGAGCGCGGCAAAGTCATCGTGTCATGAGGGGTGCTCTAGAGAAGCGGAGTTAATAAAAAGGCGCGGTTTCGTACACCTAACTCAGTTAGAATAAGAGAAGGGCAGCAATCGCATCGCATCACGTTACAAATACCGCCGAGTTCGCCTTTGATCTTTCTATGCTGCGGGCAGCGCGTCCAGCTGCCACCCGTGTTCACGCAATTTAAATCGATTGCTGTCAATTGTATTAACCCTTGTGTAATTACTGTTAAACTTGACAGAAATACAAAACGTCTTGTGAATTATTTTTATTATTGAGGCTTCACCCTGCTTTTTTCCCGACACACAATCTCGCTGGGTACAAATCGAAACAGTTAACAA
>NW_012076990.1:0-378 GCF_000956235.1 Wasmannia auropunctata
CTGAGCATGGTCTGCAAACTCTGGACTTTTTTGAAAACCAGTATCAACTATGCCTTCTATGATATCGCTTGATTCATTGTAGTATAGCCCGGGATTTATTTTCATCTCATCAAACAATAAAATACAGTACTTTTCTTTAAAATTAGTAAATTTTTCAACTCTTTGTTGCAATTTTTCGAAAATGCAATCCGATATACCGGAATTAACAGGAATGTTATGCTTTAATTTTCTTAATGTCTCAGTACTGGATAGACAAAAAATATTAGTTAGAAATTTATATAGTCTTGGACCTTTTTTTGCTAAAAATAAAGCGAAGGCTTTATCTTCTATTTAATATTGTCGTTTATACTTGTTTTTCTTATAAGATCGGAAGAGCAC
>NW_012076991.1:0-1068 GCF_000956235.1 Wasmannia auropunctata
TGGAGTTCAGACGTGTGCTCTTCCGATCTATATATATAGAAATATATTTATATAATATAATAATAGCCTCAATATAATTATAACAACCTCACGAGTCACGTAACCTCTTAACATGTGAAATAGTCTTCCATAGTTCCATGCTCGATCAACAAAAGCCAATCAAAAGCTTCTACTATAGCGCCGTTTGCGGTTAAATAGTGCGTTAGATGGTTGACTGGTGATGTCATTTCCGATTACAAATTTCTTACCCCACCATCGATATGCTGTCTCCAGTCCTTCATGCGTAACACCGGTCGCGCTTCTCTGATAATCTAGGATTCTAGGACAAATTAACGTCTAACTACGCTCTCTACTCCAACTCCAATAACATGTGACTCCGACCAGTCCGGCTAGAGACTCTTTAGCCCTTTACTAAAGCCGTAATTACACTAGCGGTTGAGATTGAGATTGAATTGGAATTTAATCAATCAAAGCAGAATTTACTAAACTTAATATTATTTATTTTTCTTCTGATTGGTCAAATTTCAATCCAATTTCAACTTCAATCGCTAGTGTGATTACGGCTTAAGGACTCCTGCATATTGGACGCGGAAATCCTTGCCGCGCGGCAAGATGCGACGCAGTAGCCAATAAACTTACAGCTCCTAAAGAAAGATGACACCATAAACTTCTATATTAGTCTGTGGATGACACATCCATTGGTCTCATTACAATTTATCAAATTTATTAAATTTTAATTTTAATTCTATTTTTAATTTATTAAATTCATTATATCTAGTGGTAGGAGCCAGTTTATATAAGGGTTCAGAATTCTTACTTGGGTGATCTCATTGTATTTCATTTTATCCTTATTTAACATTCAGCGAACAATAGGAATAAATAAAATATATATAATAAAACGGTACGTCGACTGCGGTCATCTACCTGATGCTTTGGTTATGGCGAATTCGGTTGACTTGCACTGATTCTGTGCAAGTGCTATCCAGTGCTGCCCTGATATGGTGCCAGTGCAGCACGGTCTCCGGATAAATGCGATCGTCCATAATGCAGCATTAACTCAGGGCAGCA
>NW_012076992.1:0-571 GCF_000956235.1 Wasmannia auropunctata
TGTAATACATTCGAATTAATCTTGTCTTAGTCTTTGCCATATTGACAGACTTTCAAATTTGCTTTTTACTCTGGGCAGTTGACATAATACGAATATGCACGAGACACAAAGGGTTAATTGCGCCCCGTGGCGTACAAAGGAAAAGCATCTCATAACCATCGAGCGGCTTCATACCAGCTTTATTCCTAACGAACTCGAGTTACGTTTGCTATGTAAATTGAACGCGACGCGCACGAAAGTTTGCGAAGTGGCGAAGATTAACTCAAGTTGAGTAACGAATAAAATAACATGGCCATTCTTCTAACATTTAAACATGTAGAGTCTAACAATAAATTTTTCATCAAAATGCATGTATGCGTTGTGTTATAATTACACAGTTTTGTAATTATAAGACTTGGAAATTCGAACGTGCTACAAAGTGACGCATAACAACATTTCACGAGCTCGGTTTGATTATTTAATGATAATTTATTGCAATACTGCAATATTGATGCATCTCTGCACGAAATTAAAATTAAGTAAAATGCAATTGTCATTATATCGCTTTCCACGCTAATTATTAATTCTTTTT
>NW_012076993.1:0-300 GCF_000956235.1 Wasmannia auropunctata
CGTGTGCTCTTCCGATCTGTTCGAATTTGCAAAATATTAGTTACCTATAAAATATGTATTATATATTATATATTAAATACTAAAAACCTATGAAAAATAGTGTCGCACCGATATGTCCATGACTGTATTTGTATGTAGATAATATTAATACAATTTAGCTTATATGATTATTCTTTTCCTTTTTTAAAGAAATATGCAACTTTCTATTTAATTATAATCATTTGCAGGTATATGCATGGAAGCTCTGTACAGTCCTCGCTCCTCCGAGTCCGAGCGAAATATAAAGACATGTTTGAATGC
>NW_012076994.1:0-461 GCF_000956235.1 Wasmannia auropunctata
TGTCATACTCGAAGTTTCAACATGTTTCTTCAGGTTTTATTATTAAATTCGCTTTAAACAATTTCTAATTTACAGATTTCAGAATAGAATTGTATTCACAATTTTATTCACAATTTTATATATATATATGTATATTTTTTAATATTATGTATATTTCTAATTCCTTAAATATTTTTACGTTTTACACATGAAATTCTAACTTGAATTCTGATGCAATTTAGGGGTTGTCAGGTCTGAATTGTCAGGGGTTGTCTGAATTGGATTAGAAAACGAAATAAGTCTGTGTATGCCTGTGTTCTAAAATTCATTGCCAGTGCTGAAAATCTAGCACATACGTAACATTAACTTTAGATTTTCAGGGCTGACGGTGAATTTTATAACAGCCTAAATATACACGAGACATAACGAAAAAAAATAGACAGTCTAAAGATAAACTTATCTCGAATCTTATTTTTCTTGTC
>NW_012076995.1:0-302 GCF_000956235.1 Wasmannia auropunctata
CCAGCCAATGTTTCAAAAGAATATTTAATTCAAGAAATGCGGCTAATAAACGAATTATTAATACCAGGATTATCTGGATATGATGTTCAAAAGAACCTTACTTATTTACAAGATATTTTAGATGACAACAATTTGTCTATTCTTAATGTAATGAACTTGGTATGTGTTTTGGAAAGCTCTCGAGTTGTGCCACAAGAATATGTAATGAAAAATGGGGGGTTCCATTTTAAAAAGTGACTTTGTCCTGATCTTGACAACGCCACCCAGGGTCAAATGTTATCATCTTATGTCCCCCTCGAAAC
>NW_012076996.1:0-1553 GCF_000956235.1 Wasmannia auropunctata
AGACGTGTGCTCTTCCGATCTTGTCTCACACTTTGATAGCGTATTCTAGTATATTTTCCTTAGAATTAAAAAGATGATATAAACCGGTTCAAGATCATATAAAAGAAAATTCTTCCTTTCCAAGTATAAAATCCTAAATATTCCGATATTAATTCAATTTTTGAATATCTTCAGACTATTAACAGTATATTTTATTATCATAAACTAAACTTTTAAATGTAAAAATCAAAAAAAGTTGAGTCAAAAAAACATGCAGGCTATAAAAAAGCCATGTTTATATCTCAGAAAAAAGGAATTTCCGGAAATCTATATGTTTATATATAACCTTTTTCCAAAGAGTAGGAATATATGCTATCAAAATAAAATACTTGTTTTGCACCCTGTACATAGAATGTGTATCATTAGTTTATTAATGTAATACAAATTTTTGGTAGCTATAATAAAATTCAATAATAAAGCATACAGTAATAATTAAAACATTCCACTTTAATTATTTATTGAATAAAATTATATATAATTATATTGCAACATTTTTGTTTGCTTGTTTTATTAGCCCTTATTTCCTCTAATTTTTATTTTATTTCTAAAATACAAATAAATATACAATTTTACTTTGAAAGCATATATTCTTGTAAATATACATATATCATTGTTACCTTCACTAGTGAGAACACCAGTGCCTAACCAAGGTTGTAAAAGATTACGAACCTCACTTGGTTTGATATGCTTTGTACTGCTTAATATTGTCTGAAATAGCAGAAGATCTTGAATTAACATTATATAAATCAAATACAAGTCAATCATTTAACTGATTTCTGAAGTATTTCAAATATTAGGTGAGTAGTGTAAAGTGTGTTGCAATTGCTTATATAACTACAAAGTGGGAGCGTCCGTTTGATTACGTCACAATTGATCACAGCTACTCACAGCGGCTGGTACCTAGAGATTTTCCACTGTTCAAGTGCTGTGAGTGGTGATCAATTGGGACGTATTCAATCGGGTGCCATCCTTATAAAGCGTATAATGTCATGACGCTACTAAGTAGCGCTTATCTGGAATTTCAGTATTTCACACACATTTATTAAATAAATCTTTAATTAAAATATCTTAAAAACTAAATCTGTAATAAAAGAAAAATCTAATAATACTTTTGAAGTGCAATATTGATGCAAACAAATCCGATTATAAGATCAATGCAATCGCTGAGCTCTTAAGATCAATAATTTTGCAAAATATGACAATTTTTCTAGTTCAATCTTCACGTACGTAAGCTGATGTATAAAGCGATTTTGTTCTTTAAAGGACTTCCAATGTTTTATTTTGTCAATTATTATTTATTCTTTTAACAGACTTTTAATTAACACTTACTTCAAAGAAAAAAAGGGTGAGAAAAACAAAGACACAGGAAGAGAGCAGAATCGGGAGGAAGAAAAATCGTTTAGATGCTTTTTATGTACTTGGCATCAATTTTTTTGTCTTTGTAAAGTCCTTTTTATAAAATTCAATTATCCTTAAAAGACTTTTTATAAGCATATATTCTGCGCTTATACACA
>NW_012076997.1:0-305 GCF_000956235.1 Wasmannia auropunctata
AGGTCACAATAATACTGCTATCAAATGTGCCCCTTAAAACTCTAAAACTTTTATCTGAAACATTTCAGGTCAAAGTCACATCGATTTTTTCAAATAGAACACCCTATTTTTTATTCTAGAATCTAACAGCTGGTGTCGAAAGCTTTTTAAAACACAATAATAAAGTTCTTTTTTAGTTAAATAAATGTCGAGTTATGAAGCTTGAAAGTTACAATACTGCCGGCATTATAATTATTCAAAGTGTTCAAATTATAAGGTTAGCGCGAGGGAATGCGTAATATCTGCCACTGATACACATCTCTGAG
>NW_012076998.1:0-612 GCF_000956235.1 Wasmannia auropunctata
CAGCAAACTGCTAGCATTTTGCTATCAGGGATTGGTTTATACGTAGAACTAATTTAACAGTTTGCCCTATACCAACTTCAGGAAATTGCATTTTTTTTCAAGTTAAATACTATTTTATTTATAAGTTGTTTTAGTATTTTTGATATGCATAGTTTCTAATGCTGACGGATTGATCTACTGTTTAGGTTAGCTACGCATAAGACAAACACAACGCGCATATTTGGGTGGCACCCGATCGGTGAGATATATACCATGTACATGGTACATACTGTGGAGTGAGCCTTGGAGTGGTAGGGCCGAACTCTGCAATAGTAATGCGAGAGTGACAGCCATGCAGCTTAGGGACGTCTGCTTCACTTTAATAACGTCATTATCGTGAGGCAGACGTCACTAAGCTGCATGGCTGTCACTCTCGCACAGCGGCTATCCCCACCACGCGTTTTCTTAGAGAAGGCTCACTCCAGTATGTATACAGGATGTCCCAGAACTGGCGTACCGCCAGAAACCAGCGTATTCTCCGTGAAATTCTAAGACAGAAAGTTCTTTACCAAAACGCGATCCGATGAATAGAATTTGAACGGTAAGCTATTGAAGTTCACAAATGGACGCGCA
>NW_012076999.1:0-312 GCF_000956235.1 Wasmannia auropunctata
GTGCTCTTCCGATCATTTAATCCAAATTTGAGTTAAATTTCATCGTTTTTTTTAAATAACTATATATCAAGTAGGAATAATGGCGACTTAAATAGGGTTAAATTTGACACTATAGGTGTACAGATTCGCATAATTCAATATCACGATATTTGAAGATATAATGATTTTTTTTAAATACAAGATTATAACTCATATAAATAATCAATTTTTAAAAGTATTTAAATGTTTTTTTCTCATATGACGTGTAGTTTTTCAACTGCAAATTTTCTGAGTCCATACGACTTGTTTGAACAAATTATTCAAACGTTTATA
>NW_012077000.1:0-322 GCF_000956235.1 Wasmannia auropunctata
ATACATAGGGGAGACCGGGGCTATTCGGAATACTTTTTTTTCTTTTACTTCTTCTGAATTCTGTATTTATGAAAAATAATTCATTACACGGTTTAAAAGGTTGAACTCTTAAATTCATAATGCCGTTATAGATTCATCACGGAATTGTACTTGCCTTGAATTATAAATAGAAATGTCGACCAGTGCGAAACACAGGAAGTTTACTTTTACTATCATGAAATATATTTTTCATTGCTACGACAACAATACGACGCCAGCGCCAATAAAACTTTGTCAACAGCATTGCTATATTAGAACGTGTTCACAGATCGGAAGAGCACAC
>NW_012077001.1:0-734 GCF_000956235.1 Wasmannia auropunctata
TCATACATTATACGAAGTTATACGATAAAAATTTAAAACAATAAAAAAGTATATGCTCAAAATAAAATTTCAGCACTAATCATAAAAAAATGTTTAGACATTATGGCTATAGTGTTATGTTCGGCGTAATCGCATGTCGCACAACAATGCAGGTTTATTTTCCTTTTGCATACGTCAATGATTACAGCATAAATACGATTCTGTTCTCCATTTACGCGCATTTGCATTTATCTACTCTTCCACGCCTCCGTTCACCGCGATTTCGATATCGTTTGCTATCGTCGTACCTTATGATTACATAGCGTCGAATAGAAATGTATGATGAATTTTTTCATGAACACGCATCGACCACGCAATTAAAGTAGATTTTACATTGGCATACAGTGATTATTAATTTACTTGTGTAAATTAATAATCACTGTGATTTTGGAAAAAATATATGTATATATTGCATATTTTTTGTTGTTTACAAGTTGTTTAAAGATATAATAAACATAATAAATTTTTAAAATGTTTCATTAGCAGTCATATATTCCGTTATAAAAAATATACACAAAATTTTTTGACGTTTTAATTTCGTGAGTCAAATTTTTGTTTTAATGAGTCAAATTTATCAAAAAAATATGAAATATATGTTCCATATAACATCTCTCTTTTATGATTTTATAATTGTAATTGCCGAACTACAGGCAGAATAAGTACAGATGTATTTGCAGTTGTATATGTTTGTGATA
>NW_012077002.1:0-695 GCF_000956235.1 Wasmannia auropunctata
TAATAATTAATAATTTATGCCATTTATGATTCGAGAGTTGATGAAATGACAAAATGTAATACGTATATAATTCAAATTATAATTATTGTAAAATAATACAAAACTAATAAATGTAGTAAAAGTAATAATGAAATAAATAAAATAATAATTATAACTTAATAACTGTTTCTGAATTGAATATAGGCTGGTACCACCTTAAAATGGAAGGTTCGCTCTCCAAGGCGGGTGACTTTCCAATAAACGAATTCAGCATTGATGTTGGTTCAGACGTTTATTAATTAGTTATGCACAATGTCGTTGAACGAGGCGAGCGGTGTAGCGACGGCTGGTAGGTGTTACACGTGGAATTACGAGCCGCTGTGAGTATCCGAAACTCTTGCACGCGACAATGCAGATAACGCGGATATCTTGGTAACGCGAACGTTTACGAAACGGACATCTTGTTTACGAAACGGAAATCTTCAAGACGCGCCCGCGAACGGCGGAAGTCCCGCAGCTGACGCGTGATCGCACTGACGTGGTACACACCACAACTTGATAAGCGTTGCCGATTCGGCAATGCACCCCGTACTGGCGCCTTCCGATTTGGTTGACAATAATCATGCAACCGATCACAATTTACAAGCGTTGCATTAAAGCAGGTTCGGTTAAAATACAACCGATGTCGAGATAGCGGAGTTCGCGAAAACGAGAGC
>NW_012077003.1:0-332 GCF_000956235.1 Wasmannia auropunctata
ACGTGTGCTCTTCCGATCTTAATGCTCATAGTCCATGCACGATTAACGAAACGAAATCGTGCACGGACTATAAGCATTAATGTAGAAAAATGATCACTTCAGAGTTTGTGAAAATTTCCGAGGGATAGAATCAATGACTGTGGGTGTACAAGATTCACCAAAACGAAATTTTTTGGGTCGCTATAATTATAGAATTTTCAGTTATTCAGCAGAATTCGGGATATCGAATCCAATATAGCGGGTGGAATATGACCAATGCATCTCACAAAGTTCATGTTGGAAGATTTTCTTGGATATAAATGTGTAGACATTTGCGTTTATTGGGTTTTCTG
>NW_012077004.1:0-333 GCF_000956235.1 Wasmannia auropunctata
CATGACTCGTCTTTGGCATTTCGATAACGTATTGAACATGATCAGTGGAATGTGCAAACTACAATTTAAATTATAAAAAACCATCTAATAATTAATTATTCATTACGTTTTCGGTATACTTTGACATTAATAAAATAATTGTGTATACTTCTTTCCTAAGCTTCAAGATCGTTTTTTTTTTACGACGAATGCATAAACTAGTACGCATTCCTTATAATCGGAAGACACATAACGAGTTGAAGTTTGAAACTGCAAGTGCTTGCATAGAATAATAAAACTGACATTGAGTTTAGAAATTATTTATCCGTAAAGTAAAAAGATCGGAAGAGCACA
>NW_012077005.1:0-337 GCF_000956235.1 Wasmannia auropunctata
AAATCTATAAATATGTAAGTAAATTCAATAATATTTAATTCCTGCAGAAATTATAGCTCAGATCGGTACTCTGCGGCACTCCGATTCTCTCTCTTGACAGATCAATCAGCGATGTCAGATCACACTGGACAGATAACAACACGTACCTGTTAGACGTCAATCGAACAGGGGGTGCGGGGGGTTTGTCTTCCTCATCTGACATGTTGTATCCGCTTCTGGTCCTTTGTTGCCAGTCTATCCTCCGTTGCTGCGTCTCTATGCCTTTAATCGAACCCGCGTTTTCGTTAACGCGTGTGCACGTCTATATATATATACTCGTATGCCGTCTTCTGCTTGA
>NW_012077006.1:0-341 GCF_000956235.1 Wasmannia auropunctata
ACGTGTGCTCTTCCGATCTTTTTATAGACGTTTTAAATTTGAAAAAAATTACTTTTTGTTTTTTTTACATTTATTTTATTCGCACATATAATTTTAAACATAACATAATAATGTTTAATAATTTATAACTGAAAACGCATAATATGAAAACAAAGAGTGCCTCGAAATTGTTGCAGCATTCAAAGCTAAAGATCGATTTTTCAATGAGACAAAAGTGTAGTTAGTTAATCAATAAAGTGTATTATTTATTTTCATATTGTGATGCTTCACTAAGCATTTTCATTATTATGAATTATTAAACATTATTATTATGTTATATTTAAAATTGTATTTGAATATAA
>NW_012077007.1:0-341 GCF_000956235.1 Wasmannia auropunctata
GACGTGTGCTCTTCCGATCTATATCGTACGTTACATCTTTCTTAAATCGAAATTATTATTACAACTATATTATTTTAACAAATAAAAAGTGTTTAAAAATAAATATGAGATCTTACAAGTTGTCAAATATTTATAAGAAAAGTATGGCAAAAACAAGATCATTACATGACAAGGCGAAATTAAATCAAGCAGTGAAGCAATTAAAAGAACTATTTATAAGCAGCCGACAAAAGCAATTGAGAAATTTCTATAAAATCTAACGTCAACAGAAGCTACGGATTATTCTCTGTGGAAAATAAAAAATGAAAAAATTAAAAAAGGTTCTCAACAAATAATTTCAC
>NW_012077008.1:0-348 GCF_000956235.1 Wasmannia auropunctata
AGTTCTCAAGCAGAAGACGGCATACGAATAAACGTTCCCAACGAAATCGGCAGTGGAGTAATTTAGAAAGCTCGTGACATTGCCAACGAGTTTATATCGGAGCAATAACGTATTATATTTGCATGATAGCTGAAATTATTTTCAACTCCATGATGAAAATAATTTCTTGACACCTCCCACTTATTTTCAATGCAACTATAACAACAACTTAAAGTTTATTTCTTTTATTATTTCGTTTATTCTCTTTTATTATTATAGTTTCTCTGTAGTGTCATAAATATAAGTTCTACAATTTAAAGTTCCACAATTACATCGCAAATTAACTGCGAATAATTATAAAATTTTCAA
>NW_012077009.1:0-348 GCF_000956235.1 Wasmannia auropunctata
CTTTTAACGATAAATTATTTTCTGTTTTCTTCTTATTTATAAACCGCAATGCAATATCTCGTCATTTCATCATTGAAGTTTCAATTTAAATCCGTAAATCGTTTATAACTTTATAATCTTCGTCATTTCGCCATATTTTTAAAAGGTTTGTGTTACCCATACTCAAAAGAACCCCTTAGAAAACATTTTTTTACTAATGGCTCCGCAACCCTTCGCGACTCTTTCAGTCTAGGCGCAGCCCTAACTTAACCACCCCCTTTACGTTCCCCTTGACGCACGTATAATTGAGTACGGATATGTGAAGCAATCCCTCCCCCTTTCCCTTTCGTATGCCGTCCTCTGCTTGAA
>NW_012077010.1:0-347 GCF_000956235.1 Wasmannia auropunctata
ATATTTCAAGCAGAAGACGGCATACGAAAATCAGATTGCGCATTAGTTGCGATTCAGTTCAATAAGAAGAGTGAGTGAATAAATGAATGAATAAATAAGAGAGAAAAGAAAAGAGAATAATAATTCCGGAAAAAACGTTGATAACAATATTCAGAGATATTTTGATCTTATCGTTATTTAGCCAATTATTTCTTTGTAACGACGTTTGTCAATATATTTTGCTATATAATTAAATATAAATTAAATATGTTGTTTGCTTTTTATATAATTAAATAATCAACATATAAAAAACAATCTGTAAATAATATATTAAATCGTTCGACTCTTATAGATCGTTATTTATTATA
>NW_012077011.1:0-510 GCF_000956235.1 Wasmannia auropunctata
ACACACACACATACACACGCGCGCGCGCGCTATATACGCATTTTATGAATCATAAATATTTTTGTCAATTTCAATTAAAGTTAATTTTTCCTCTAAAAATTTCGGCATTTTAAAGAAAAGCGTTCTCACGTGATCTCGAATCAATACAGAAAAATACAGAAAAAATCTCTGCACTTCATTTACATTGAGTAAGCCGCGCTCCAGCCGAGATATCACTATAGATATCATATTTGGACAGATCAGGTTTCAAGTCTTCTCAAGAAATGCTGCTATCTCATTTCAGCGAGCATCCGATTAACTCCCACGCAGCGGTTCTCCGCACGCGCTTCAGCATCGTGCCCGAACATATCCGCACCCTATTATATATACGATAATATTCATTATCCAAAGCAAGATCCGAACAATGATTAAAGCCTTTTGAATGTTGTTTTACGAAATTTTCGGCACATGTATATATAACATTATTTATTTATTGCAGGCTCCTGTCAAACACTCTGAACACTTTAATAC
>NW_012077012.1:0-1391 GCF_000956235.1 Wasmannia auropunctata
ATATATATATGTCTGTGTGTGTGTGTGTGTGTGTGCGTGCGTGCGTGCGTGCGTGCGTGCGTGTGTGTGTGTGTGTGTGTCTGTGTATATTACATATACAATTTCAAAATATTTATTATTACCAGTTATTTTCAAATATTATTACAAATATTGTCAGTCACTCGGTCTCAATTACTCGAGAAAGTATATAAATTGATACAACCTAAAAGGATACTCTTGAGTACTGATTTATTTCCTTTTCAAATGCCCTCATCAATTTTCTGTAAAAAAATTTATATATAAAATTAATTCAGGTGTATTTTAGAAATTAAATATAACTAAGTTTTTAATAGTATTGTAATATAATATTTATTTGATAATCTTGAATATAAAACAAACACATTAATAAAATAATTATTTATAGTAAGATAATACTTCTTTGGTAATAACATAAAATACTGAATATTTTAACATTAAATATAACCAAATTTTCAATAGTATTATATTGTAATATTTATTTGATAATCTTGAACATAAACGTTAACACAAACAAAATGATTATTTATAGTACAATAATACTTCTTTGGTAAGGATATAAAATACTGAATATCTAAACATAAAAAAAATTATTTTAATAATAATTAATAACGATAATTAAACAATATTTATTTGTTATTGCTATTGCCCTTTAAAAAAACAATTTTCTTGTAATGGTTTCTTATTGATTCTTTGGCGGATATTTGTTTACTATTATAGCGCAATCTTAGATCGATGTACTTTAATGTAACTTGTTTTATTAATGATAATTTATGATTTTCCAAGAGTTTTGACGTATGTTTATCATTAAAATTCTGAAATATTTTCTGATTTGTAGAGATAGTGCTGAAAACTTCATTAAAAATCTTATTTTTCGACTCAGAATTTAGAATCTCATTGACTTGTATAAATCGTCGAATAACTTTTTCTGTTTCTTCACAAATTAAAATAATATTTTGACTTGGATAAGTAAAATCAGGACGATTTTTAAAATGCAGAAAAGAATAAGGTATATTTTCTTTCTCCACAATAAGCTCAGGTAAACATTGCACACATTTTAACTTTTTATGTACCGCCTTGGCAACAAAACCACTAATATACACAACTACATTTTGAGTGAACTCTGATAAATTATAATTATGAACATAATCGTGATCAGTTAAAGCATCATTTACAGAAATATTAGGTAATGTTGCAAAATCAGTTTGACAGTTTCTGTTGTTGCTTGAGACTGTTTTTTCGTTGCTGAAGAACAATTTAATATATTTATTTCTTGGAGGGGTACACAATTTCCTAATCCATTGTCTTTAATTTCGCAATAAACTAGCAATTTTTTATAAGCTGCAATAAATTGTTTTGCAGTAGGGTTATCATTG
>NW_012077013.1:0-364 GCF_000956235.1 Wasmannia auropunctata
CACCTCGCCCTCCGACCCTCTCCGACCTGCTCCTTTACACCCTCGCGTGTTCCTGCCTCTCGGCCTCTCCCTTTCACCCCGTTTGCCCCCTTTAACGGCGGGACACGTGTGATTGCTGTACCTTTGAATTTTAAGAAAAAGGCTCCTGTGGGTACGTATTTATCTCACATAGCTCTTGGCATTTTGATTAAAAGAAGAGGGGAACAAGATAGGGCAGGCCGCTGCTGCTTTTCTTCTAGATTATTAAGGGCCCTGCCTTATAGTCAGCCACGAACTCCGCGTTGACGGTAGCGACATTGTATCGCGGTAGAAATTAGAAGCTTCTTGTCGTATATTAGGCCCGTCCTATAATACGTCATATATC
>NW_012077014.1:0-372 GCF_000956235.1 Wasmannia auropunctata
TTGCCAGCCCGCTCAGAGATGTGTATAAGAGACAGCCTTTATCCCTTGTCGAGTTTATTATAAAAATGAGACTTATGAAAAGAATAAATTTTTATTTTTATTATTACAGTCATCATTTTTATTTTATTATTTTGTTTATTCAGGCCTACATTTTAGATTATGTAAGATTTTATCGAGTCACAAGCATTCGTAAATCTTATAATTATTCGCATGCGTCGAATTTGTATGTATGAATTCAGTATCCGGAATGAATTCAGAATTCGAACGGTACGCAAATACGAGCACATATTCGTCAATTGACACGTAATAATTACAGGCGCAACTGGGGCGGAAAAACATACTCGAAGCGGTGCCTGAACGAAAAAAAAAAAA
>NW_012077015.1:0-356 GCF_000956235.1 Wasmannia auropunctata
CTGTATTCGAATGCAGAAAATTGTGTATCAACATGTCGTACTCTTCTCTGAATAAGAGGTTACAAAAAAAATTTTTCCTCCGTTCTTACTAGCAATGTACATGAGTAAAGTATACAAAGATAAATGTAAAGCGTGTGTTGTCTTGAAATCAACATTACCGGCGGTACATCACGATCAGGCGAAAGATGAAATCCCGACGACTTTTAATAATATTGAAAAATTCACTTTTAGCAAATATTATAGAACCGAACGTGAGAGATCATTATTACTAAAAACAGATAAGTTGTATCTCGCAGGACACAACTTATCCGCAATGAAAAACTCAAGTTCGAAACGTACAGATCGGAAGAGCACAC
>NW_012077016.1:0-356 GCF_000956235.1 Wasmannia auropunctata
CATAGAGAAGACGGATAAGAACGGGAAGTTGATGAAGTTCACGATTCAGGAGATACCTGAGAATCGGTACGAGGATGCGATTGAACATATGTGCACGTACTTTTTAGCTGATGAACCGACCTGTAGCTGTTTAAGTAAGTTTCATCGATTGTTCGAAAACGGAGCTCATTCTCTTAGTGACGGTTTTATTTATTTTTCGCGAATTTAATTGTAAGATAAAAGAAACAAGAAGAAAATAAAAAAAGATCTCGCAAACATTCTTTTTAGAATAAATTCTAACGAGGAAAAAAATAATTGACTTTTATAATCACGCGTTGCACCTGTTTTCTTCCCTTAGAGAAATTTAATACTGTAAG
>NW_012077017.1:0-1135 GCF_000956235.1 Wasmannia auropunctata
GCTCTTCCGATCTATTGTTTTTCAAAAAATAATAATCCGATTGAAAAAATCGTACGGTCAACTGAAGACAATGTTGTTGTGAACATTCTATCCAAATGTCAAGTCAATCGGATAAAAATTGGCCGAGATATGCGAGCGCCCAGCTACGAAAACGTGGTTTCGAGAAAAACGCGTAAGTTTTTTTAGTTTTACGCGGGCGTATATATCTGAACACGTGCTATTTTATTACATATTTACTATAGTTCCATTGTGAATTTCAACATAATATTTTAGGGACATATTTTTAAAACCTCAAACATTACAAAAATGCAAAAAAAATTGATTTTTTGAACTCGTCACAGTGGTGTTTTCTCTTAAAGTTTTACGCGGCCGGGCGTATATATCTAAACACGTGCTATTTTATTACATATTTACTATAGTTCCATTGTCAATTTCAACATAATATTTTAGAGACATATTTTTAAGACCTCAAACATTACAAAAATGTAAAAAAAATCGATTTTTTAAACTCGTCATAGTGATGTTCTCCCTTAAAGCAGAATTCGAGATATCGAATCCAATATGGGAGAATATGGCCAGCGCCATGCATCTCACAATATTCAAGTTGTAAGATTTTTTTGGACATCCCAGTGAGAAATGGTTTTCAATTCGACGTCGAATCGATGTCGAATTGATGTCGAAATCATCATATCGACGTCAATTCGACATCGATTTGATATCGAATTGGCGATCATTTCTCATTGGGATTAATATGTAGGCACTTTGGTTCCAGTTTGCAAATTATTGATCTTTACTCAAAGTTCGAGGCTATTGAGCCAATATAGTAGATAAAATATGGAAATAATGGAATTTGCATTATTTGAAATTTAGCCGACATATTGGATTCCATTGTGAACTTTATAATTATGACTGCGGATTCCATGGATCTAAGAATCTATGGATGGAGCGCAAGGCAATTCGGCTGTTTAATCCGCGGTAAAGGTAGTGCTGTCTCTTTCGCGGATAGGACCCCGTCGAGTGTTTTCGTTGTATACCCGATGATTCCCGAAAGACTAGATATTCGCTAACCTTAAAGTACGGAAAGTGCGCACGTGTGTAAAAATTGGCACAAAACTTGTTAAAAAATTATAAAATG
>NW_012077018.1:0-359 GCF_000956235.1 Wasmannia auropunctata
CCCGCCGTTCCACTGTTCTTTTGTGAAACTTAAACAATGGCAACTTTTGCCACCAAGCGACAAGAAGCCGCGCGATGTAGCAGCTCGAACGTTCTCGGATCTGCTATATACATTGGATGACGGTTGCGCTCGAAACCCTGAAAATAGTATTTAGATTAATCGGATTCGCTGTCCCATCCACCTCTTACTCGCGAACATACGATAGGTAAAAATAACAGGACTTAAAACTCGAAAATATATGCCCTAGTGAAGAGGTTTTTGTCAAAATTCATAATCAAATTTATCACGTTCAATACTCGTGATTGCAAAAATAACACGATTAGCTACTTTTATTTCGTATGCCGTCTTCTGCTTGAACA
>NW_012077019.1:0-822 GCF_000956235.1 Wasmannia auropunctata
GTGGCCGAGCTGTCCGTGTTTGTAAGTTCGAACGTTCGTTAATTGTATGTATGTATCGCATTTATAATTTGTGTTACGCATGTCGTGCACGACCCTCGGTCTCGTCGTTACAGGTTTCATCCCTTTAAACCGTTTTTTAGCCCCAACTGTGATAGTCCCAACTGATAATTTTTAAATTCATCTATTTATGTGACCTCAAAGTGTACCAAGTTTCATTAGAATCAAAATTTGACACTTCGCGAGGTTCCTTTGTTAGTGATAAGCAGGTCGTTGTTGCAAATAAATATTGCAACGGCGACTCAGAATAATTAAGGAGTGCCGACGCAGGACTTCCGCAGCCTCAATGCGTACGTCCTCCAAAAACTGCAATTAGGCAATAATTGCAACTGCTGAGCAGTGCAGTGGCCATTTGAGACAGGATAAAATCCGCCACTCAGCGGACCACTGCAGAGTTTATAATTACAATTTAACATAAGACGTTACGCTGTCGGTGCGCGTAGTACGCGGGACTAATCACACAACTATAAGTTGTGTGATTAGTTCTTAAAGTAAAGCTGTTTAGTGAAACAGTTCGACTGTTCCTATTAAAAAAATCCATATAGAAATCCATATGGATTATTATGGTAATTTTGACCAAAAATCCATGGATTTTTACATGGAATCCATATGTAATTATTTATGTGGAATTTATATGAAATTCATATGGAATCACGTATTACAGATTCTACAATAAGACTTATATTACAGATGTAGTATTGAGTATCAGTAACGTATCGTTTCATAATCATTACGGTAAAGATCAGAGATCGGAAGAGCACACGT
>NW_012077020.1:0-363 GCF_000956235.1 Wasmannia auropunctata
ATGAAAATTTTTGTAAGAAAAAGAGTTTTGTAAAGCACGCTAAGCATAAAGAAGTAGAAAGGAAGAACTAGATAGAAAAGGACAAAAGACTAATGTATCGCCTAAGGGGGCTTAATAGAAAAATGACTTATTTCCAGCCGTACATAATCCGAACACATAAGTCTGTCATAGATATAGGTCACATTATTGTCCAGGGATCTAAAGAATCTCTCAAATTACTAGCAATTTATATCGTCAGCATCTTCATTATCGATCTAGGTATTGCCGTTGTAAGGATTCCATTGACGATACAAAAAATTGACGCCAATGATGACAGTATTTGCACGATTATTAATAGCGATCGTATGCCGTCTTCTGCTTGAA
>NW_012077021.1:0-822 GCF_000956235.1 Wasmannia auropunctata
TGTGCTCTTCCGATCTGTAAATTGCAATAATAAAATAAAAAATTGTAATAATTATTAATTTCTAACTTTATTGTTGAGCAAACTTGGGGTTAGTTTGTCCACTTAGCTGGAACCAAGATGGCGGATAGGAATACCTACATCTATAATGCCTTACTTTAACAATAAGCGCATCTGTTATGACGATATGAGAATGACAAGAGTAATATACGTGGCGGCACGCAAGGAGAGGGAGCAAGAGAGAGAGAGAGAGAGAGAAAAGGCGTGATTTAATTAAACATTAAAAGCCACCCGCGATACAAGTAGGCCAGTTCGTTATGTGATGCCACTCTCCGCGATTCAATGGGAAAACTATTCGTGTCACGTCATTGTTGCTTAAATACTTTCAATTTATCTCACGTGCTATTAACATAGCATTTTTCAGAATTTGCAATGTAAAAAAAAATTTTGTGAAAAATGTTTGAAAAATATCGATGACACGACGATCGCGTAAAAATTTCTAATGTGTCTAAATGCCGTCGAAAATCTGCAAATAATTGACAATAAATAATATTCCAGTCTGACTTTGTGAAACAGCTGTTCATATATTTTTCTACCATAACGTAAAGAAAGGGAGGGAGGGAGGGAGGTAAATAGTGACGGATTTTTCCCTCTCTCTCCTACAAGCTAATTTCAAATTTATAAGATATGATTTTTCACTAAAAGAGTACTTTCCACTTTCAAATATACAAAAACTTAATTAGAGTTTCTATAAGTCATGTATACAGCAGGCTAGATTTTCATAAAAACTGAAATCTACATTTGCCCCACCCTATGGGTAAATAG
>NW_012077022.1:0-388 GCF_000956235.1 Wasmannia auropunctata
CGTGTGCTCTTCCGATCTTTTTAGTATTACAAAAAAGTAACAAATCATTACTTTTCAAGTAACGGTAACACATTTTTTTTAAGGTAATGCTTCCAACCCTGGTTGTTATATGATAAAATTCATTATCGAGCTATCTGTTATAATGTTTCTATTGGCGGCTCTTCCAGCATTTCCTCAGATGTGTGTAACAGCGATCGCAAACCTACTGCAGACGTGCCAAAAGGAGAATGAGCAGAAGACTCTTTTCCACAAGGACAAGGACATCATACCATTCATTGATTGTCATTGGGAGAGCATGACTACAATGCCTCGCAGAGCTACTCAGTCCTGGCATGCTACGGTATCCAAATAAAAATATCCGTCATTGTTACGACAGATTATGATAGAC
>NW_012077023.1:0-391 GCF_000956235.1 Wasmannia auropunctata
AGTATGTCTGTTTGAAATTCGACGAGTCAGAATTCTTGATTTATCAGACGAGAGTAATATGATCCGTATAGTTAAGTATCTGTCAAACGTTCTAGTAAAAAAATATCGAATCCTATTATTAAAATCAGAAATTCTGTTTGATTTCAAAATTTATTCAACGGTACCGTATACATTTTGTTGGTGCAATCAAATTTATTTTTTTTTCTCAATATAGAATTTCAAAATGTATAGGTATCGAAATAGAAGGCTCATATCCCGTTTGAAGCGTGATATCTCGGCTGGCATTGATCGAATTAAATCTGTCGATTGTCGCTCCGCGGAGGGAAGAAAGAACAGACATATCTTGTTCGAATGCTGACACACGATCGTATGCCGTCTTCTGCTTGAACAA
>NW_012077024.1:0-401 GCF_000956235.1 Wasmannia auropunctata
CAGAGATGTGTATAAGAGACAGTTCTTGCTATGATATTTTATTCGCGAATTTCGGGATACCCTGTATAAATACTTTTTTATAAATTTTTTTTACAAAATAATTTATAATAATTATTTATAATAACTTCATACACACAGAATTTGTATTCATCTAAATTTTGTCTTGCATAGTATATGTGTATATAATTAAACAAAAACAAAAAACACTTTGGTGCTACAGTAAAACTATGAACTATACATGAGCAATTAAGGCCATATAAAAAATGTAAGCAGTAAGCAAATCATGTTTGATTTGCACGGTAAAAAACGTAAAGCAATAAGCAGTAGCAAATCAACATATTTGACTTGCTACTGCTTGCCTTACATTCTTTTGGGAACTGACATATTCACCATGACATCTG
>NW_012077025.1:0-407 GCF_000956235.1 Wasmannia auropunctata
AAGTAGCAGTTATGTGCAACGAAATCAAAAACTCTTTTTTACTTAACGAGACATTTTTCGTTCTTTCTCCTTCTCTCTCTCTCTCTCTCTCTCTCTCTCTCTCTCTCTTTCTTTCTCTCTAGGACACCTTTGAGAGGACCGTGCAATCGCAGATGGGATGTCGTTAAGCATTCCGTGCGCGTTTCCCGTCGGGTCTTTCCGTTAATAACATCACGCATCCCGTGAACATCTTTCCGTGTTCATGCTGCGTGTATGCGCGGATGCGAATAAAACGCGAATCTTGAGAGCCATGTCTTATGTAACACTCGCGCATCAAATATTTCATTGTAATATAATGTACTCTACTTTGAGTCATGTATAGTGTTAGAGAATGCTCCTAGGATTACTTGAAATTGCATTATTACACC
>NW_012077026.1:0-510 GCF_000956235.1 Wasmannia auropunctata
GCACACACGGTGACCGCCGGAAGAAGAAGACAAAGAGCGAGACTAACATAAAATATAGATGTGAAAAATAACTAAAAATCTCGCCCTACAACCAGCGTTAATAAATCCATCCTTGGCGAACCAAGTATGATTGGAGCACACATAGATCTACTATTCCAACATAAATAAAGTAAATGAAGATCATCGGATATAATGACATCTTTTACCATATCAAAGTTATGTATACGCTCTAATGGAGAAATTATGAATTCTTCATTGATTTTTAGATGATGCTCAGGGTCTTGTTTGCTTCTAAAGCTTTCGTCGGTTCTCAATGAACAATCTACTTGTGGATAACTCATGTGTTTTTCTTTTCGGTAATACTCTCCTTCAACTGTACATTTTTGACAACCATTGTATGAGTTGAAACCAACAACACCTAAAATAAAATAAAATACAAATATTTTATTTATAAATGACAAACTATCGAAAAATAACAATAAATTATATAATAATAATAATAATAATAAT
>NW_012077027.1:0-516 GCF_000956235.1 Wasmannia auropunctata
AAACTGATCAGTCGGGATTACACGTTTTGCATAAATTATACATAATTTAGAAAAATATACAAATAAATAAATATGTTTCGAGGATGATTCACAGTTGTCCATATTTTTCAAAATATATTTCCGGAAATGTCTCGTCTTATTTTATATTATACATTTTAATTATATAATCATACGTTAAACGTGAGGTATTTTAGCGTCAATTGTCATTGATTTGCGTTACAAACAGATAAGTAGAATATGATAAATAGTTGAAATATAGTTTCGTACGTCCGGACTTACGGCCGCAATACGCATGGCCGATAAAAATTCGATAGGGAAGAATGCACGGTATATATCGAAAGTATTGTGCAGAATTTGACCCACGCCATTGTGCGAATTTCAAGTTGTCGATGTACAATAATAGCCGACATTCTTCAAAAACGGACCCCTTCAAAGCGAAGTTTCTGTCCGCGCGACGTTACCATTATTCTCACTTTTCGCTTATTCTTGTTATTAGGTTGAAAGCTGAGTTATCGC
>NW_012077028.1:0-1445 GCF_000956235.1 Wasmannia auropunctata
AAGTAACTATTAAATTAATTACTAGTTACTTAAAAAATTTAACTAAGTTAAGTTACAGTTATTGAAAAAAAGTAACTGTAACTGTAACTTCGTTACAAGTAACGAGTTACTTCTCAACCCTGGTAGAAGCACGCGATTTGCAGCTGCGCAGTGTATTTGAAATCGAATAATTATAAGATTCACACTTTAAAAATAAAAATTATGAAGCACTAAGATCCGCTTTGACCGTGTTGGCGTTTTTCGTTATTAATTATTAATTTTTATTAAATGTCTAATATTCAAATTCTTTTAAATACGCTGGAAAGTAATTTAAAAAGATTGTCTATTGAATAAACGTTTAACACGCATATCCTGCCTGTCTTGCAACTGAATCAAGACTTCTGCTTAGCAATCTACAGTTAACTGAAAATTATAATGGGGATAAAGTAAGTTGATACATTTGCGGTAAAGACACTATTCTCATTTCAGTCAGTCTCTGCAGGTTTCTACTTATTATCTATGTTCAACTAATTATCTTTCTGCATAATTCATGAAGAAGAATGTAATATTGTCACAAAAAATTAAAGAAAATCTTTCAACGTAATCTGTATTTTGCATGAAAAATTTGCTAATTATACCTCTATTAAATTTTTTTAGTTTAATTACTTCTGCCTTGCTATTGCAATGCAATAAAAAAATTCTATATATAATGTTTATAAATAGACGTATCTTATTACCTAAGGACGTTAACTTCGCTATAATATAATAGGATTCAACTTGAAATAAAGTTAAGTATGTAACGATATTATCATAATTTTTACTTTACAAAATCTTTCTTTTTGCAAAAATTTATTTTGTAAAAATTGTACAACATTATATCCTTTATATTATCCTTATTAGCTATACTGGGTCAAAATCTTACTTTATATTTTGCTATGAATAATAAATCCAAAACTAAAATTTCGTTTCCTGAAAGCACACAATATAAAACGCATACAATCCTTTCTCAATTTCTAGTATAAATGCAAGACATTTTATAATTATTTACATTCAGAGAAAGGAGACATTTCTAGGATATTATTATTAGAAAAAAAATTAATTTTAATCCGCTTGGTGTGCTACCTATTACAAAATAGAATTACACATTCAAGCGTGAGACTCGATAGCGTGAAATAAAAGTGAGAAAGCTCGTGCATTTTTAAACCAACTGGTAAGATCACGTTCGTATTCGACCTGTGAACGGTAACGCAGGACAGTGCAATCAACTCTATTGTTTTCTGCACGAGGATATTATTAACTTTATCGTAGACTGCGACAAAAAATAAAGTAAAATATCATACGTGCGAAACGTGGCTTCACAGAGAATTAAGATGGTTTTATCGCTCAACGCCAACTCGATAATGTGACGTTGTCACATAAACGTCACACAATCGCATATGTACAGTCTATGCGAAATGTTTTTATTG
>NW_012077029.1:0-691 GCF_000956235.1 Wasmannia auropunctata
TGGACACATCGGTTGCGACACTTTTTTTATAGATTTCTAATATATATTTAATATACATAATATATACTTTATAGATAACTAATATTTTGCAAATGCAAACCACGATGTATTATCTTTAGTCTAGAGACAATATAACACCAATCGTGGTCCGCATTTACAAAATATTAGTGCGTTTTGAAACCTATAAAAAAGAAAGTGTCGCAACCGATGTGTCTATGACTGTACATATATACGCTTACGATAATATCCATATATCTAATCTAACTAAAATAAATCAATAAATCAATAAAAAATAAATTATATATTACTAATATTTACAATAATATCTATATATCTATTCCAATTAAAATAAATTTTGTGCAAAGAAAATTTAATGTATTAAAATATTTAAAAGTTTAAATAATAATATTAAATAAGTCTTAAATTATTAAATAAAAGTTTTAAATAATAATATTAAATAAAAATTAAAATTTTAATACCTTTGGTTCAAAATTATATTTTGCTTTATTAAGAAATATAACAGTAATCAGCGTTGAAAAGTAGCGCGTTATATGTAATATTACCGTTTTCGTTACTTTTTTTTATAGACTTATAAGATAGATTGCGCATTCATTGTTCTCGGCAAGGGAACATCTAGAGTGAGAAGGCACTATTTTTTCGCCCTTGTTCAATTGTGCAAGTTGGTCGGGAA
>NW_012077030.1:0-1042 GCF_000956235.1 Wasmannia auropunctata
CGCTTATGCATCAAATGCACTTATGGATATCGCTGTACACAGTATTGTGATTAGAAAAATATAGATTTTTTTACAAAATTAGGCATTTACCGATATTATCCAAATAATTAAAAGAAATAATAATTAATTCCTACAGAGTCGTTATCCGTCCAGTAAAGGATACACTGTAGCGTCTCTGTTAATAACAAAAAAATATACTTGGCGGGAGACGCTACCACGTCTCCTGATTACAATCAAGATGCTTTGCTGCGTTGCAGTAAATTGCAATAATAAAATAAAAAATTGTAATAATTATTAATTTCTAATTTTATTGTTGAGCAAACTTGGGATTACATTATCCACTTAGCTGGAACCAAGATGGCGGATAGGAATATCTACATCTATAGTGCCTTACTGCAACTTTCAAGTTCCATAACTCGAGATTTACTTAACCAAAAAATATTTTATCTAAATGTTTTGGAAAACTCTTGACATCAGCTATTAGATTCTGGAATCAAGAATAGGGCACGCACGTGCGCACGCAAGGTCATTACAAAGTATAAGTCCCTATTTTCTTGGATCTTTGAAATAACTTAGGATATAAAAAACGATATAGTGTATATAAGTACATATACAGGGAAATTCGCCCGCATTATATCTTGAGGTGATTCGGGACCCGAAAAAGAAGAAAAAAAAACTATACATATATTGATACACAAATAATTGTTTTCGAGTTTTAATCATTTTTATGTTAAAAAAATTGTAATTTATTTTTTAGTTTTTATATTAGTCGTAATCATTTATTACGATTATTATTACAATTTATTGCAATTTTTTTAACAGTGTCTATAACTCGAAAACAACTCATATCCGAACCTGTTTATGTAGCTTTTTTCCCGATGCTGAAATACCGACATTTACAACGATAACTTTGAAAATACTGAACGGAATTAAAATCGCTTTTACAGGATTGAAATAGACATAAAATGTAAGGGGGCGAGCTATTATTTTGTAGTAAAAACGACAAAAAATTAAAAAATTACCTTTTAGATCGGAAGAGCAC
>NW_012077031.1:0-443 GCF_000956235.1 Wasmannia auropunctata
CTTTTAGTACGAGTAAAATTTTTCTTTATTTTTAAATTTCTGATATTGTGTCCTCTCTTTCAATCTTTCTTCTGTTCTTTATTTATATATGTATCCACGCACGAACGCATTTATACAAATACACAAACGCGCGTTTAATTGTACGTACTCATGTGCGCACAACACACATATACATATGCACGTACTTAACTACACATGCAGAAGCACACAGGCATGGATGCGGGTGTTTATTTCATTAACCCACATTTTTTCGTTTTTATTTCTTTCCTCTTCCATTTTTCTTTTTCTCTGTCTCCCTTTTTTTCTTTCCCTTTCTTCCTATCTTCTTCGCTTCGTCTTTTATACTATTCTTTATTTCTATATTATTTCTGTCCTTATCAATCTTTTTTTTTTTTCATTTTAGATTACCTTTTTCTCATTTAGTAAATGCATAATAGAACGCA
>NW_012077032.1:0-446 GCF_000956235.1 Wasmannia auropunctata
GACGTGTGCTCTTCCGATCTGTCAATCTAATCTTAAAAGTACACAATGAGCTGATAAATGACAAACGAATATCGACATGCGCAGAAATGACATTGCTTTCCGGTCTCCCTAATAAAACTCGGTTTTAAAAAAGTTTTAACATTATTAATTGTAAGTAACGCCAAGTTTTTTTTGTCCCATAAATTTTAAGAAACACCTTGTATATTATATTCTATAATTGTTTGCAAGACAGTTTCCCAATTAAATCAAAATCCCACAATAATGCCTTTATCAATTTTAAAACTACTTTCACATTTTTAAAGTTCTTAACTAGTCACCTCGGCCATATTAGAATGGAATCATGAAGTCATAAGCGAAATGTCACCTAAAAGTTTCTTGCATGCTATTTTTTAATAAAGAGAATTTAGATAAAATAGAAAAATAGGATCGCTTTAAAAAACTTGTAA
>NW_012077033.1:0-1518 GCF_000956235.1 Wasmannia auropunctata
GTACCAAGATCCTGCTATAACTGTGCATTGACCTTCTTTATTCGTTATGTGTATAACTCCATTTTCCTTTGATTTATGGCACTTTCTCGACAACAATACGAACAGGCATGTTCAGATATGTGGATATAATTTCGGGCATGATGTACATAAGACACTCGTAAGCCTTGAATACTGATGATCTGAATACATATGAATTCATAAACGCATGTCAAACTGCTTATTATAATTTGCATAAATACTCTAGCTAGTGCGTTTTCTCAAGCAAAAAAATCTTTAATCTGTAATCAACGGCAGCGCGTGTAATCGGGTTTTCATGTGATCTTACTTAATAAGTGTTGCAAGCGTGATAAATTGTGGAAGATAATAATGTAACTTTATTGGACATTTCAAATAATCATTGCAGAGTTATACTCTGTTGTTACTCTGTGTAGGTATAATTTAACAATTGAGGATCGAACATCTGCATCATCGTTGTTTAATCAGTTGTTAATGCTGTTCTAATACCGGCAACCATCGCGTCGTCCTCACATTCTGGAACGTTGAAATAATTCGATACAATTTCTGGTTTAATATTGGTCATTAGTCAATATTATTCTATCACGTTTTTTGCTTCAATAATATAGACAGAACGCTCCAACCAAAGTTAATTTATTCCTGAAAAATATGATTTTTAAAATTTAATGTTAATGAAATGATATAATTTTTCGATACAACATCAATAAAAAATAATTAACTATCCGGTAGACGCATGGAGATATATGGAAGGAGCAAATAATAGTATTGTTTTTGAGCGCAAAGAATGAAACCTGAGAAGTAAGGGGAAAAATCAATTGCGACCATGTTGATTGATCAGAAGTACTTAGTATATGCAGAGTGTTTCAATTTAACGCACTTGAATTTCTCCGAAACCATATTAACCTGTTTCTGCGAGATTCTATGGTATTGAGGAGGACATATTAAAAAAAAATTTGACCTTAGACGGAGACATTATGATTAAATAAAAGTCAACTTTATTTTTTAAATGGCGGCCTAATTTTTTTAACTCCCTACACCACAATTAATACATGGAATTTCTGCGTTTATATCGTTGCTGGATAGTAAACAGCTAATAAAAAAATACTTTATGACTATTGCGTCGTCTTCCAGTATTTCCATTTTTTTTTTTATCATATCTGCTGCTTTCTCGGCAATCATGTAAACCGGTATATTTGTGTGCGCCGATACAATTTCGGGCATGATGGACGCATCCACTACTCGTAAATTTGAAATACCAATGACCTGCAAAAAATTGAATATAAATTTATAAACACATTTCATTCTGCTTATTATGTATCGTATAAATACTAGCTAGTGCATTTTATCAAGGAAATACCTTTAATGTAGGATCAACGACAGCAGTTGGGTCACCACGGGGTCCCATTTTACAAGTGCCGCAAGGGTGAAATAGTGTGGAAGATCGTATTCTTATCATGCATTCCCAATAAGCATCAGAATCATACTTGTAATTTTTGCATTCCA
>NW_012077034.1:0-456 GCF_000956235.1 Wasmannia auropunctata
TCAGAGATGTGTATAAGAGACAGAATCTAAGCAGTTCGATAAGAATATTTCGATAAGATAAAATACTTCGCATTGTTTTCGTTGCTTGCAGAACTGGACAAAAAATCATATAAAGTAGAACCAGCTTTGCCATATGATCTCAAGCATATACCGTACCACTACGTCCGGAAACCCGAAAAGGAATTACTGGCTCGTGCATCAGAATTTTATCAAGTAGCTGCAGCGAGGCGGACCTTAAGATTCTTTAGCACGAATCCCGTTCCGAAGGAAGTTATTCGTGAAATTATAAGGGCCGCAGGTACTTCGAGATGTGACACTTGCCAAATAAAGTCTCTTTCAAAATTCGCGAAGCGAATTTCAAGCTCGCAAAAGCACTGCACGATAAAAAGATTAAAATTCTCCAGCGTTTCAGACTTTTTCAAGATGTGAACAGATATTGCAAAAATATAAAAAAAA
>NW_012077035.1:0-1094 GCF_000956235.1 Wasmannia auropunctata
ATTCTCTGAAAAACTCTGAAACGTGTCCGAAATTCTAGAGTTTTTCAGGAAAATTTTCAGACTTTTCCAGAGAAATTTTCAGAGAATTTCAGAAAAATTTTTTTACCAGGGTTGTAGGTAGTCTTATGTTTATAGCAATAGTATCACGTCCGGATATAATGTATGCGGTTAGTCAAATAAGTCGTTTTCTTAATAACCCCGGAAAGAAACATTGGATAGCTGCAAAGCGTATTCTGCGCTATTTAAAGGGCACTATAAATGTCGGAATAGTATATAAAGGAAATCAAAGTAAACTCAAAGTTTATACAGATACAGATTTTGCTAACGATGAAGATAATCGCAAATCGATTTCTGGACATGTTAGTGTACTAGCTGATTCACCAGTTACATGGTCATCAAAGCAACAAAGTTGTGTAGCCCGATCTACAGCAGAGGCAGAATATGTTTCAGCTTCCAATGCAGCACAAGAAATTGTGTGCTACGTTTACTATTGTCCGAGTTACTGAATAGTCAGTTACCGATTACACAACTAATGGTAGATAATCAGAGTGCCATAAGACTAATGAAAAATACAGAGCATCACAAATTAACTAAACATATTGATGTGAAATATCATTACATTCGAGAATGCGTTGAAAATAATGTTCTTATGCCAGAATATGTACCGTCAGAAAAACAACTGGCAGATTTCCTGACAAAACCAGTACCAAAGCAAAAGTTTACGCTCAATTGCGAAGCATTAAATATAAGTTCTTTTCATGAAAGGCAAGATCAATAAAAAGTGGGAGTATTGAATATTGGTTCTATTGATCTTGCTATCTATTTTTTTTGTCTCTCTCTCTCTCTATTGCGAAGCATTAAATATAAGTTTTTTTTTTATGAAAGACAAGATCAATAAAAAGTGGGAGTGTTGAATATTAGTTTTATTGATCTTGCTATCTATATTTTTATATTGTTCATGATTAGTAATTAAGTCACTGCACTGTAGAAAAGAAAGGAAAAGTCACTAGAAGAGAGGCGCTGTAATCGTTATTTATTTTTTGTTCTCTCGTTCTCCTTCTTCTTGCGTCTTCTGAATGTTATAGATCGGAAGA
>NW_012077035.1:8373-8784 GCF_000956235.1 Wasmannia auropunctata
TTCGAGTTCGAATATAAAAAGCATAGTCGACGGTTTCATGAACATACAAGTATCATTCAGCATCAATTTAACAATATTATCATTACGTATTTTTACGAGATCTATAACTAAATCTTGAATTCGTAGTGAGGACGGAACGCTTGATTGCAGAAATTGTTCAATATCCATACGTCTCTCGATAAACATCCTCCACATTCCATAAGGCAGGATAATGTAATTGCCTCGGTTGTCACCAATAAGTATTTCCACATAAGATATAGATCCGACGCTGATTCCAATATCCAGATATTTAAAATTGGTGGTTGTTAGAGCGAATCTTCTTCCCAATATACGAGGCGTCTTTGTAATATGAGACGCAATTCTATAAAAGAATTAAAGCATTAAAAAACATAAATTAAGCGTGGAAAATAA
>NW_012077036.1:0-630 GCF_000956235.1 Wasmannia auropunctata
CACCAATAATTTGTTTAAAATCGTCTATCATGTTATGACTTTTTATAGCTCGAAGTAAATGTGGTACATCAAATTTCATCGCATTATGAGCAACTAGTATACATAACTGAGATAATGATTGAAGAAATTGTAAAAATAAGTATAATGCACGTCGAGAGGGAATGGAATAAACTTTTGTATCATACAAATACAATTCTCCATTAATATTATATAAACCAGTGACTCTAGATGCATATTTTGTGATTGGTTGTGTAGGATTCAGGTATACTGAAAAATTATTATCTCCACATTTAGCTGCAATCTGCAGAATGTCTGCAGTATTACTAAAATCTGATGTTTCTAAATCGAAATAGACTATTTTGTAAGCATCAGGGGATTTTTCAACATTTTGAGACGTTTCGACAAGTGAGACATTCATATCAATAGATGAACTTGGAAATATTGGATCTGGAGATATTGGACGTTCATTACTGTCTACTTGTATCACTTTGACCTTTAAACAATCCTGTTCCTTATCGTGCATACTTTTCTTGGCTGAATGTAGACTGGATAAATTCACATCAGAGTTAGATCTTATCAATAGTCCCTTCGGTTTTGCGCCTCCCATCGTCTTGAGGGAATTTAATTTAA
>NW_012077037.1:0-725 GCF_000956235.1 Wasmannia auropunctata
TTACGCAGCACGCGCTTTTCCGCCTCGGCCACCCTATACGGTCTATAAACTACGGGCTCATTCGTTGTACATCGAATACTCATCGCGTGAGCTGTGGTTTTACCTAATTCCGATACGCTAAACGCTATACAATCTCTATATTCGTTTACGAGATCGGCGCATTTTCGATTCACCTCCTCATCCGTCACACCGATACGCAGAGAACTTTCCTTTGACGCATTCAGAAAATTCGCGTCAACCACGTGCTCGGACAACGCATTCAGCGAAGGCAATCGCTTGAACGTTAAATCTTTTCCGCGCTTAATTACTACTACATGGTCCTGATCCAGGAAATCGCGTCCAACGATTAAATCACATGTAAGATGTTTATCCGGGACTACTATCGCGTCTACGCAGGCCGTCGCGTCCATTATTCGTATTTCACAGTTTACCGCCCGTTCGCTTGTCGCAACTTGTCCGGCGAAACCTCTTAATACTACGACCGGTACGGCCTGAACGGTCATTTTGTACTTTTCGACTACCGATTCTCGCATCACGGTACGACTACTTCCCGAATCGATCAATCCCTTGATCCAATGACCGTTCACCGATACCGTACGCTCACACGAGTTCGCTTGTCCCTGATTCCTTAACGACATTCGCGATTTTTTTGTGGGCACATGATGGTCACGTGTTCTTTGTGCTTGCAATGTTCACATTCCGCTTTCGGTTCTCTACATTTACGC
>NW_012077038.1:0-2711 GCF_000956235.1 Wasmannia auropunctata
CTTCCGATCTTTTATATTTTAAATAAGTCGTGTTTCTGGAATCTACTTTATTTATATTTGTTATTTTAAACATGTTGTATCAGTTACTCTTTACCGACTTCTGCTTATCAGGGATCGGTTGTATTTAAAAAAACATTATTTAAAATATATATTTTAAATTTAAAAAAGCAAAAGAATTACTTAATGTTTATTATTCTAAATAATTTCTTCTGATCTATTTCTTATTTAATATTTTAAATATGTTTTTGGAATATATTTTATATTTTTCATTTTAAATAAGTTGTATCAGTTTTTTATTAGCCCCTATGATATTTTATTTTAAATAAGTTTCGGGAATCTATTTTATATTTGTTATTTTAAATAAATTGTATTAGTTATTTTACCGACTCCCCCCCCCCCTGGCTTGAAATAAAGAATTTTGATTGGTTGATTTTCTTATGTCTTATATTTTATGCGTTATGTAAAAGTTTGTGCTCCCGGCCTTACTATCTTAACTTTGATGTCTATGTCTAGTATATGTTTGTCTCCTGGCTCCTCCATCCAAATTTTTGACTTACCTGTTGATCCATGATTCTGATCCTTTAAACGTCACGTTATAATTAATGTAGATTTGCATATTCTCGTCTTAAAATGTTATGTCCTTTACGTCACGTATTATCTATTGCTCAACAATTGTATATTACTCACTTTCTTATCACGTCGTTGATAACGCTAACATTGTGTATGTCCCTTGTCTTACAGTTAGTCAATTTTTTTTTCGTAGAATCTAACTGATACAAAACTTTTCGTTTCTCCTTCGGTATTAGGAAATATGACCATATTTCTTAATTTCTTGTTCCTTTCATTGTTTGAGATGGTTTAATATCTGTCAGTGTTTTGTAACACATCTGTGTTGTTTGGTTTCAATATCCTACTTGCTATGCGCTCAAAGTATTTTCACTTAATTGTAGGCTAAACAACATTTTTAATTCTTTTTAAATATTTCACCTTGTAATATTCAGGTTATTTCTAAACTGTCTGGCATCAACTGCCTACCACTGGAAATTTTTAATTTTACGTAATACGTCTGTTTATAGTATATTTTCCATTCTGATTAATTATTGTACTGCGTATACAAGCATCGTGTATTTTCTATTAATTTTTGGCTATGGCTTTTCATTACCTATTTTCTACCTCTTTAATCATTTTATTGCATTTTCAATTATTGTGCATTTTTCTGTAAAACTTTGGGTGCTGTTTTAAATCAGCTCTTTAGCTTCTGCCCCACGCGTGCTGTGTGCAACTTCTATATCTACTCAATGTATTCATATTATTACTATTACTTGTAATCAAAGGCACGCAATAAAGTTATTATTATTATATGTAATACTGCAATATTGTACAAAATTTACTATACAAGATTGATATTGTTATTATATTAATCAGTGAATTTAAACTTATGGATATCTGTAGATATTTTTTAATCAATTATTTTGGAGGTTTTATTAATTTACATTTTTTTATTTTTCAATATATTAGGTATACAATAAAATTTTATTTCTTTAACCAAAAAAAAACTTAATTTATAAAAAGTAGAAGGATTTTAAAAAAAGGCTGTTTTGACCCAGAAGTTTAACCTAAATATAATTAGAAACTGTTTATAGGATCCTCTAAAAACAGAAATTAACAATTATTTATCTCTCAGAGCACGTATTATGAAACAATTCAGAGTAGATATATTCCGATCGGAATTTATTGGAATATTTTATTTTCTCTAGAAAACACAAATCTATTTCCTGCACATATAGCGTTGAATTAATAAGACGCAATATCTTACATTAAAGTGTTAGTCAACAATATTAAAATATAAATCTACTTTCTACATAGCATTTCGACAGTAAGACATTATGACACGAATATATAAATCGTGAAGAATAAAATATGTTATATGCTGCAGTTAGTTGCTTTTCGGTCAAAATATTATTTGGTCATTAATATTAAACGATATTTTAAGAAAATAATATTTCTTTTTTATTTATAACTCATTTTTAATTGTCAAAAGTATTTCGTTTATTTTTTATATAACGTCAAAAATATATGACATGCAGTTTTAACAGTTTATGACAAACTTACTACATATAATAAAAGTAATAATAATAATAATAATAATAATAATAATTCAAATATATGCTGAAGTAATGCTTATTGAATCGACACGAATATTGGTGTGTATTAATTTTTTACAATATCTAACCACATGCAAACTGCGCATCTCATATTCGTCGGTCTTGTCCGGCAGGGAGATCCGGGTTCGATTTCCGGCTAAGGTGATATTTTTTGCAATAAATTCTTTACAGATTTGGGAAGCAGAGGATTCTTATAGATGCTTATAAGCATTAAAAATATTAAATTGTTTGACAATTTAATTTGTTACAGTGGATTCTGGCTTCATGTAAGAACTGTGTTTCAAGATCGACAATATGTGCGGCGCGCAGTTTATATGTGACTTGATATTGTAATAGGAAAAATGATTACACACCAACATTCGTGTTGGCCGCTCGCAATTAGTTCACAGTGGCACTACTGAGCTATTTATGATTATTTATTATACAAGCCTCTATTTCTTCGAGTTAAATTTTTATTGTGAAAAGTTTAACTTTTAACTTTTCAATTACTTTTTTTATTGACTTAACTTTTAATTTAATTAATTTTATTATGAAGATCGGAAGAGC
>NW_012077038.1:11654-21425 GCF_000956235.1 Wasmannia auropunctata
CTCTCTCTCTCTCTCTCTCTCAAGATTTTAAGTAAGAAAAACAGGGTTTTAAGTCTCGCTTAAAGTCAAAATAACGTTGATACAATCTTGAGGGCTTAAGTATATCAGTCATAATTCATTAATCTGCAATTTCTGAATAATTAGAATATTTTAGCTCCATTGCGTTATTAATTTTACTGTCAAATACATTATAACAAAACTTTAAAAAGTAATCATATTTTATATTTTATATTTATTTAGTTTAACGCAATATATAGTATATCATATTTAGCACAATTCGATTTTCTGAACATAATTATTTCATTGTTACAAGTATGCTTCTAATGGTTGCAAATCATCAATATCTCAAAAACAACATAGTTTTACATTAATTTTATTAATATAATAACATAATTCGAGGAAAATATATAGCAATATAAGTATATACATATAAGCAAATATTTTAGAAACAAGTGGTCATAACAATTTTCCACAGCCATTAGAATATTTTCATAAAAAACGTATTTTATAGGCAATACGCATTGTGGTATTACGGCCTCGTTCAGGTGACGATCGTATGTCAAATTTTAACTGCTATCTTTATGGATTTTATGAAAGGAAAATTGACGTACAAAGCATGGGTGCCATTCGACCACACGTCACCCATTATGTTTTTTTTCGTATTCACTCATCAAATGATAGGTATGTCAACCTGCGCGTCTGTAAATGTTGCCTGCGACAGCCTGATAGCCGGACTCCTGCAGGAGATTTGCTGTCAGTTTGATCTTCTGGAAAATCGATTGATGAAAATCGTACGTGATCGACATGTTCTCTCCGATTGCGTACGGCACCACAACCGTATATATGAGTTAGTTTTTAAAACAATTTTTGTTATTTTAAAAGTTTGCAATGTGATCGTTAAATTGATCGGGGAAAAATTGTTCGTTTGTTGTACGCGTGTTTCTCTTCTTCGAAATTCTCATCTCAAAATAACTCCGAAAATTATTAAATCGTTATCTGATATAAAGAATGCCATGAGAGGTGTTCGATGAGATTGATAAATGACTTTAAATGTTACACATAGAAAACAAACTAAAATTCTTTATTTAATCGTAGATACGCATATATGGTAAATCGCAGATTTGCAAAGATAATTGCTCTTCAGTTCGCAGTAAGCATGCTAGTGGTGTGTGCTAATTTGTATAAATTGGCTTCGATTTCTATCCTGATGATCAATGGAAGTATTGGACTAATAATGTATACGGCGTGCATGTTATCGCAGATCTTCCTCTACTGCTGGTTTGGAAATGAACTTAAATTAAAAGTACATAGTTCGTCTGTATATACAAAAGATCTTGTATTTACACATAAAAAGATAAATTATATTTTTTCTGTGACAACTTTAAACAGTATAACAATAAAATAGTAAGAAGAAGAAAAAGAATCATAATCTCACAACCATATACGCTATCTCTTTCCACAATATTTTATTAAACGTTTACTTACAGAGCACCGAATTAGTGAACAGCATATACAAGATCGGGTGGTTGACGTTTGATATCAAGACGAAAAGAGCTCTCCTGCTAATTATGAAACGCACGATGGTTCCAATTGAATTTAATAGCGCGATTATCATCAAATTGAATCTTGACTCGTTTGTATCTGTTAGTATTCATCATTTATGAGAATACATTTAATTTATTTTTTCCTATAAACGATTCAAGCAATATTAAATGCATTATAAACCTTTTTTTTACAGTTACTTAAAGCATCGTATGCGGTTTACAACGTATTGACGAGCATTCAGTAGGAAAAAAAACATAATTGATAGATAGAAATTATTATTCTTCATATTTCACGAAGCATCGTACGAGCTTCTATTTTGTAGCAATTATTCTATTTTAATATTAAATTAAATGTTTGTTTTACATCGATGTTCTTATCTAATAATGTTTTAATTACATTATTACAATAATGTACTACGATATGTATTTTTTATGTGCAAATATATGCACACAATATACGTTGAAGAGCAAAAATAAATGTATTAACATATTGCCGATATGTTTATTTATTTTTAGGCAATATATGAATTGTTTGCGAAAGATTTATATTAGCACGCATTTTGCTCTGAGATGTGTAAAAAAAATATTAAATTTATAGTTATGACGAGAATTAAGATGATATTACAAAAAATTTATATTGACAATAGATGTCCAAATAGCATTGTTATAAAGATTTTCGATATTACTCCATAATAGAAATAATTAAGTAACGATTTCTCCATGCTGCAAATATTTATATTCTGCATTTGAAGCGTTGAATAATATTCTATTAGAGTAAATATAATATTGCAAAGAAAAACAATGCAATTAAATATACTATAATAAATACGAAAATGTTGAGGCTATAAAAGTTTTCAAAGTAGTAGCGGTTAAAGTTCTCCAATCACAGCTGACATTTCGCACATTCAGGCATGTCAATATGACAAGTGATGAAGACATTACCACGCGAGCACAACCCCTCTCACAACGTCGACATTATCGTATAAATAATGTAATAATATTTTAAGAAATCGTTTCTGCTTCTATGTACAGAATCTATTTATACATAACGTATGCATAATAAATATTGAAACGTATTATAAAATATTAATTTTCAGTAGTGAAATTACGAACTGTCAAAATAAATTTATAATATTCATTCATCTCGTTATATCGATACTTAATGTCATATCAACATATCTAAGCGCGCGAAATGTCAGCTCTGTGATTCGAGAACTTTAACCGCTACTAATTTAAAAACTATTATAGCCTCAACAATTTCGTATTAGAATTTTCGTCTCCAAATTATCTCAAGAATACATTCTTAACAGATAATACGGTAGTGACGGGATACCCTGTATAATAATCTTTTGACATGATTAAATGCAACTTAGAAATACAAACTTTATTTTGATTTTAAATCAATTTTACATAACTTAGAATTTGCGTAAAATTGCAAAAAAGTCATAAAAAATTAATATTGTGTGTGTATGTGTGTGTGTATGTGTGTGTGTACTTTCAAATAACCTCATATACGTAGCTTACATTAATCTTTATAAAGACATTTTTTTTGTAACAAAATTTTTTTCTAATGCAATTTCGTCAGTAAGTGCCTCTCTCATCCCACTGATAAGATTACGACAGACATAGTGAAAGTGGTGGCACGCATTTTGCAGAGCCTTTAGATAAGGGAGTATAACATCTATATAAAGCTGAAATGAAGATGTTATAACTATTCACTCTTACCTTTTTCATAAGAGCGTACACAACGCAAGCCTTCTAATCGTATCGTGACAGAAGATCGACTTCAGCAACTTTGCGGCAATTATTTCCTACGGAAAGGATTTCATTTACAGGTAAATTTTCAAATGTAATATTCATTAAATTAAATTGTAAATCTTAAGATATGTAGAACAACTTTACAACTGACTGTGTGTGCATCACAAATTTTTATTATTGAATACATTTACATACATCATATGAGGATAAGATGAGCATTATTCGGAATATTTAATTTTTATCGGATAAATTAATTCACTAGTAAAAATTTATTAGTGAATTACAAAAGTACTTTACTAGTGATTTACAATAATTGTTAAAATATTTCTTTCTTTTTCAATACACTTACTTCGTTGACGCACAATCGTTCCACTCTCGAAATAAAATTTTTAATTAGTCTTTTTCAGTTCCGCATGCATTAGGTACTACTTTCACATTTTGATCAGTAAAATTGACGATTTCTTAAAACACGCACACACACATTTTTGAGTAAACAGATTGTGATTACTTGCTCTTTTATTACTATCCGTTCAAAGATGTCTTAAAAAATCGTCGATTTGTTGTTGATCAAAACGAATAGTGCATTCGTGGTTAACAGACCTAAAAACAGTTTTCTCTGACGTAACAAAATTTGTATATCAATGAATCAAGTATACTAAAAAACAAGGTTATTATGTTGGAAAATAATGTAAATGTATTCTCTATAGTAGGTATTGTAATAAATTTTATAATGACTGTGTGTGCATGTGCGTGTATGTATGTATACGCTGTATGTTTGTCATGTATGTGTATGTATGTATACGTTTAAATAAAAAAACTAATATAAATTTATTAATTATTAATTCTTTCTGTTTAAATAAACTATTGAAATAAATTATTATTATATATAAATCATTTTTCCGTACATTACTTTTTATATTGTACAACATAAATGTATACCTTAGTTATTTTATTTTTAGAGAATATTTTTATATTTATAATATATTAAAATATAATTCAAGACGTGTACTTGTTCAATTTATTTGAAGGAAAAGACCATATAAATATTAAACTATAAACTGAGATGCAAGATTCAGTATTTCTTTATATTATCCAATAATAACGTTAATAATATTTTTCTTATAAAACAAATTGACATCTTTACACTTTAGAGATTATTCTAAATTTGATTGGAAATAGGGGAAACAAAATCTCTGTCATAAAGGGATATCTTTAATAACATTATTTTATTTGATAAATATTTAATTGATCTGTATATTGTTTTGATAAAACGTATGTGATATTGAAACCGCAAGCAATTAAACTATACGGTCTCAGAGAAAAGAGAAGCGAGTGTGAGAATCAGTGTGTGAAAAATGATGATTACTCGAATTAATCAAACGAGCATTACCGCATTCTTGAAGCAATGTGTACCTACATGTGCATGAATACATATACATAGGCGTACACATATATACGTCGCATGATGAAGCAAATATACACTTAAACGTATATAAGCAGAAATATGCAGATATTCGTTCTTTTTTTATTCTTCGAATATCTTTGGCAGAAACTAATCAAACGCATCAAGTATTGAAGAAACTACTTCATTCCTAATTACAATAATTAAGAATTAAGAATTCTACTTTCCTTGATACAATCTAATTAAAATATTGTATTATTAAAATTTGAATTTATAGCATAAACCAAAAGTTTAAAACACTTTAAAAAATTGACATTTTTAGAGTTATTTATCCAAAATCATGTATTCTTTTTAACACTAATTCTTTAGATTCAACAATTATTTCACAAAATCAGAAATATAGTTTTACTTTGTTTTTATCAATTTTTATATAATCGTGTATTATATAGTATGTAATATAGTTTATTTGCTTTATCAGTGTTTCCAAATCTTCAGTCTGCAATATATATACAAATTATTATATTACCATCAATTATTATAAAAGATTTAAATAGAAAATTTCTTTATTTAAATTTTTTCTTAAAAAATTATAAAGAAAAAGAATGCAAAAGTTACATAAAATAACAAATTTCCAATATTATTTATCACTTTTTATAAAATCGCTTTTTGCTTTTTATAAAATCACATTTATAAAATTTCTTTTGCTTATTTTGCATAATAGTAAAAGTTTCGCATGTCTTCTGCAGAAATTTATTTCGCTCCACAGGTGTGAGAGAAAAAATAATTATAAGTCTTTATTCGCATACCTCGTGACATTTATCTTCGTGGATTACGTGAGACCTTACGAAATGCAAAGGAACAAGAAGAATTTGTGATAAGTTTAGGCTCTGTCATTTCCGAATAAAGATAACGCGCAGATGCTGAAATGACAAGGTTTTAACCTCTTCTGTATCAAAAGTTATGTCATTATATTAATACAGTAATCATTAATCATCTTTGAAATTGACGCGATTTCTCTATACACTGTACTCCCAATTATGGAATTCATAATGAATTAATGTTACAACATTTAAGAAGTAAAAGTTCATCCACAATTTATGTTTGTTAAGTAACATAATCCGGGGATATAGCAACATACAAAGAGTTTTGTGCAATGCACCATACGTAAATTCTCTGGTAAAAGTTTTGACTTCGTACTTAATTAATTTGAGCAGAGAGAAATAACCTTCGAATAAACGATGAAAATATTCTCTATTACGTTTCCTAATACGACGATGCATCGAGTATAATATGTTTTAACTGTCATTCGACTAGTCGCACGTTCCTAGCCGGCGCGGTGTGAGACTTACAACACCTTTCACCTTACTCAAGCATGATCCCACTACTTACTTCCCGATATTTTATCACATTGACGTCATAAACGTGTGCATGTAGCAATTAATGCCAAAATCAATCACAATTCGGTTTCATTAGCGGATTAGTGATATAAAAATGAGACACTGGAAAACATTCATTTGAGAATGCATGATGAACTTCTTGGACTTCCTGCAAGTATAGTGTTTGATTAATAAAGAGTCATTAGATTTTATTCAAATAGTGTTAGTTTTAATAGTTTTAATTAAATAGGGATGCATATTAGTTAAAAGAGTTTGTTTAACAGATGAGTAATCGTGCAGAATCTATTTATTTTGTAATGCTGCACAAAAAGAACGATTTTGCTGGAAGATAAAAAAAATCTGAAAATAATTTTTGTTAGGTCATCATCAAAATAATTTTGAAAGTCAAACTAATTGCTAGAATATCAAAATTTTTTACAGTAATGCTTACAATTCTTCATTTTTCGACAAAATGTTTTGATGATGCACTAACAAAAATTATTTTCGGATTGTTTTTATCTTGCAGCAAAATCTTTCTTTCCGTGTGAACGAGCAATAATCATTTATCATATCATGCGAATGATTAAATACTGAATAATATAAATGTAATATCATAATTTTGTAATTATTGTATTCCAGTAATTATTTTAATGTAATAATAGATTTCTAACATAAACCAAAATTCTAATTTATTTATTAATATTTATAACCGTGATCTTATTAATTAAATTAAAACTCTAACGGTAAATCGATAATTTTATCTATTTTATTCTCTTCTCGTATATCTTAAGTGTTTCTTTTCATATTTATTTTATTTTTAATAAAATATTTAAATACATTTTTTTGTTTTATACGGGAAATAGAGAAATAATAAATACTGAAACGATATTTAAAACAATATCTGATTATTCCGCAAATGTTAATCGCCAGAAAGAATATTGTCTTTTAAAAAGCATTTTCTGGATAACCACGAAGTTAAATGCCATCCATAAATTACTCCAATTAGATTCTCTGGAATTATAAAATATATCAGACGAGGACACACTTAAGCAGCTTAATTATAATCTATTTTAATGAAATACTCTCATACACGAGAAAAAGCGAACGATAATTAAAACAAAACCGGTTCTAAATAAAAAGATACACACACACTTTTTACGATTTCGAGATCAAAAAGTAAATGTCATTGGTTGCATGTTGAATTTTCCAAATTTTAAAGATCTGTCGATATAATCGCGCGCGGTTCCTTTTTTTCCTTTACGATTGCGATTAATTTTGCGAAATCTCGGAAATGATCCAACAGAGAGTAATTCTATAAGTAACGATACGAGTCTCAATACGTTACACTGCCGAAATTATTTTTATCGTTATTTTCCGACAATTAAATTTTATTGACTGCATTTTTTATTGCATTATTTTACTGCATTATTTTATTGACTTAAATTTCATTACGTGATTCGGAATTTTAAGCATTTCGTCGACAGCTATATAATTAAATTATTATAAAATTACGTGTTAAATATTCTTCGACAATGCTGCTTTCGAAATTCGCAAGAGATACGATCGGGCCAAAGGCCAAAGTATTCATTCTTTATGAATCTCGCGTCCAACTCATTCATAGAAGCTTGAAACAAATACCTATCGCACGCTTGAAACAAATACCTATCGCACGCTTAAATGTAATAGCTATGTGTAATGTGTAAGCAACAATTTTTATAATCATCGGCATATACATACCATCCTACAAAGCGGAAAGACGTTAAAGAAGAAATCGATACTTGCACACTCTCACTCCTTTTCTTATCATAAGTCATCTCATCTATACGATAAAATCAAATGCCGACAGCTGCAATTACAGCCTGCATAGATATACGTAATGATCATTTCTTGCTTTTGACGAGAAACTCAACATATCCCATCTGTGATTCATTATTTTATCAAACATATCTTCATATTCCTGGCGGAAAAATTTTTACGTAAATTAAAAAAATAATTACAAAAAGCTAAAAATTTATACAAAAAATTATAAATTGAAGCAAGATCTTAGAAATTCTTAATTTTCCATAATAATTCGTAATATGAGACGTTGAGTGACATGTTTTTATCATATTTCTAAGAACTACGCTCTTTAGATATTTTATGTATTTTTACAAAATTTTACAAAAATTGAATTGTTGTAGTATTGCGTATTTTTTCGTATTTACACGTTGTTTGGCACTAAAATTCATCCTTATTCGTAGAAATTTTTCCACCGGGGCTACATCAATGACACTTGATTATTATAACGTCGAATGCGACTTCACGCGAGGCGATTATTTTAATTGCTGAAGTCATATGCGAAGTTGTGGTTGTTGAAATTGAGAGATAAAAAAAGGAAAAATTATTAACTAAAATAAAATTTATATTTTAAGAATGAGGTTCATCACGGCGATTGTTATCATCGCTCTCTCGGATGCAGCGGTAAGCAGCCCGGATTTTGGCGATCGCATCACTCGTGTAAAAAGTTCGAACGCGAATTCCGGTAAGAAAATTACGGAAGAATTCTAATGCTTCTCCTTTATCGAAGAAAGAGAGAAAGGCGATATATGAGTGTTGATTTACAGAGAGTTTAATGCCGCTAAAGTTAAAAATGTACGCTACTACTGTAAACGTAAATTGAGATTTTGAACGCTAAAAAGCTGCGTAATACACAGAAAACACTGCCCCATCAATTTAGATATTAGACGTACAAAATTATCCTTAACTGATTACATATCTTACATAATTGATCATTTTATCATGACATTTGAACATTACGATATTTACTTCATCATATTTAACGTTAGAATTGTTTTTGATGCACGTTTGTGACACGACATCAACAATATTTCAGCTCAAGCATTAATGAGTTACAAAATTCTCTTGTAATTATTTTTGAAAAAATGCATTCTCTGTTTTATCTCTTTTTTAAATCGTATTTTATAAAATAATTAAAATAGTTAAAAGAAATTGACGATATGTAAATCGATATTCACTATGACCTCGATAATAAAAAATATCATAAATTTTTATTATTATTTAATATAATTATTTTTAACATTTCCCTATTATAATTATTTTATTCTATCTTGTCATTGTTAGATTCCAAAAAGCGTAACTTTAATTCATGTAAATCTCTGTTGATCTTTATTTAATATTTTACTTTTGTTGTAAATTATAAATAATAAATATTTGAGCAAAAGGAATCTGCTGTGCAAGTAATTGTTTTCAGAAGATAATATCAGAATATTTTACAAAGCTTCATTGATACTATCGTCATGTGTTCACGGAAATCACAAAATCTATTACAGTGGATTCTCTCTCGACAAGTCTTTTTTTTTACAGTTCGTCAGCAATCGGACCCAAATGAGTACTTGTCATTGTTCAACATCCATCAACAGCTCGAAAAACTTCAATCTATTCTTAGAGACTCTCAACAAAAGAACGAAATGAACTATACTCTCCAGCCGTCGTCATTAACCGACACTCCATTGAACATCAGTTTCTCGGCATCCGAACACTCTTTATCCATTCCACATTCAACCCCGCAATCGACTAGTCAACAATCCTCATTATACGTACCGCAAAGTTTCAATGGCTCTACATTCTACAATCCTCAGTCAAATCAGCTTACATTCCCGATTCTTTTGCCACTGAATTGCTCGGAATCGTC
>NW_012077038.1:29311-29830 GCF_000956235.1 Wasmannia auropunctata
TTTAATAACAAAAAAAAACAATTATACCTTTCATAAGAAAGAGACTAATGAAAAAGAATTGCCGATGTTCCTTTTAAGTTCCAGAAAATCGAAGATATCAGCATGCCACGGCTCTAAATAAATAGCAAACGCCCCTGGTCTCTTGTTTCCTCCTTGATCAATGTAAATGGCTATATCGTTATACAACTTTAGAACGGAAACCAGGCCGTTAGTTGTACCCGTATTCTCCGCGCTTTTGGCACGAATGCAGTGCACATTAAGTCCTATCCCTCCGGCGTATTTGGTAATGAGCGAGCACTTTTTCAGCATGCTGTAAATGCCCTTTATGCTATCATCTTCGAGGGTCAGAAGGAAGCAGCTGCAAGAAAGTAATTATTAGTAATTATTAGAAACAGTAACGCGCAATATTATTTAGCTAATTGAACTCTTTCGAAATTACCTAGACATCTGCTGGTTGCTAGTACAGGCGTTAAACAGCGTTGGCGAGGCGTGCGTGAAGTATCGCTCGGACAAATAATT
>NW_012077039.1:0-491 GCF_000956235.1 Wasmannia auropunctata
TATGTCAAGCAGAAGACGGCATACGAAGTAATACTAAAGGACTTCTACGTAGATGACCTACTAACAGGAGCCGATTCAATTGAAGAACTAAAAGAATTAAAAAGGAATATTGTAGACATATTGTCATGTGCAAAATTTGAGCTCAACAAATGGAAATCCAACACAACAGAAATAGAAGATTTAGACAGCAGCGAAGCTACAGTCAAACTCGGAGAAGCAACAAAAATTCTGGGTCTATGGTGGAACACAATTACAGACACATTTCATTACCGTATTAAATTAAAAAATGATAAGGAAAAGGTCACAAAGCGCAGCATACTATCAAAAGTAGCCGAAATTTATGATCCTCTCAGTTGGATAGGCCCGATAGTAGTTAAAGCGAAGATAATACTTCAACGTATTTGGCAAATAAATAAAGATTGGGATGAAAACATCACAGGTGAGACATACACTATGTGGACTCAGTGGAGGGAGCAAATTAAGCTTCTCGA